>NW_024541737.1:0-14312 GCF_016758755.1 Suillus discolor
TCAAGAAAGGCGGTGTGGATCCATATGCTTATGTGTCGTTGTCTCAAGCCGCCAAGAAAAAAGGCCGAAACCGTACTGGCATTGCTGGAAAACATCGAAGTTCAGCGCAGACTATCAAAAAGCGCGTGTAGATTTGTTTTTGGATCATTACTTGATAGTTTTATGAAAATCCGCACCAGGCTGTAGAATACACTTATCAACCATACAATGTTTGATCGTGAGGGGTACCGAAAAGACCATGACCCCAACTGCTAGGCTGCTTCCAGTTAGGAACGTCTACTTGCAACACCTTGGATACTACAGCTGCCATGAGCTGGGCATCCGCTCTGTTGTCCCCCTCCATGACATATTGCAACAGACATGCAGTCGGGATTTGCCATGTGTCGGAAAGTGAGGAGAGTATTCGACGAGATAACCCTCCGCCTGGTATGAAAGGTATGATTGTCCTTTCTGTATCAGTATGCAAGAACTGGGAGACGGGTGAAGTGTAGACGGGTATTGGCAGGGTTGTGAGGGCGGCCAGTGGACCAGAACTCAGATCAGGTGTTCCAGGTGGAACGATCTGACAAGTAGGTGTACTGGAGGCATCGGAAGAACATCAATTTGACAGCTCAGATATCGAATCATTTCAACTCAACAGCATCTGAGGATCAGTCCTGTTGGACATGTCTACTCCCCAATGACCAGAATAGCCGAGGCTCCCGACGTACGGATGAATTCCAACAGGGAGTCAACAAATTCCTGCTTCGAGGACTGGTAGGACGCAGGATCAGCACAGCAAATATCAAGTCTGGGTGATGACTTTATTACCTTTAATGCGGGAGAACGTTGTTGTATGACTGCGATATTAACATTGTCACGGCCAAAAACTAGCCTAACCGTTAGTCCGGTCTCTGATAAAACAAGTACTGAAACATACGCTCGAGTGGTGTTGTGACGCCAGGAAGATCATCTTCGCGAGCTCCGACGACAGGGACTAAGCTCCTAGGGTCGAATATGCCTACGCGATGCAAGGAAAGTGAAGCGATCAGGAGATCAGCCGCGAGCTGTGCAACGTTCGCGACAGAGACAACTGGCTGCCTTGGGGAGTTTGTCTTCAGTGAACTGTCTTGAATCGAATGTCGGCATACGCACAACGACGATGACTTTGCCCTTTGTACTGAAATGATCAGTCGGGTGATAGAATGTCATGGCCGGCGAGTTTGTACAATAAGAAAGTTATTAGTGAAAGCTTGAGGAGTATACTGCTACACGACGCGCGTCGATTTGGGCTTATGTGTGGTGGTCGGACCTACATATGACTGGGAAGCGAAAAAGAAAGCACAAAAACTCTCTGGCGGGGAGTCGAACCCCGCTCTCCCGCGGTCGTGTTTCTTGCATGACAGGCGGGTGTACTATCCGATATACTACCAGAGACATGTTGTGGCTCTTGCCTTTTACTATACGATCAGGAATCGTTCTAAACCAATAATACTGCAGCAGATCACAAAGATCCACCATCACATTGTCAACAAATAACCCCCTCCTGCATGCCATCATGGGATAAAACATCACGTCTGGAATCTCGATACGAATAGTTCACTCGGGCCACATCCAATTTTGTGAAATACGCGGCTTACCATCTGGACTGAACCCGAAGGACGTTGTGGGTTGCTGAAGTTTCGTTGCTGAGTCGGTGCTAAGCCGAGAGTGATGCGAGACAAGCAGGAATGTCTTCGTGCTTCAATCGCTGGAGTGTGATGATTTCTCTGCTGGTGTTGTATGCTGCTCCACGGCCGACCATTCATGCACTCCCACTGGCCTGTTGGCACTACTGCAAGTCACAACCTGATCCATTATGGGCTCATCTCGTGCCTTTTCTTTGTTGTGCATCTCCTTGACAGGCGCAACAAACACGGAAGCAACTCATGGTCAAGTCCAAGCTAGGCGTCATCACATTCTCAGCCTGCTGCCACCTCTGAATTCCACGACACCGACGCCTACTGCACTTGATACAAGTAGGCAGGTGCAGCAAATGCGCGGGCACGATTATTGCATTGGGGGCTCGTTTCGTGCCCTTTCTTTGCTGTGCATCTCCCCGACACGATGGTGGTTGTTGATATTAATACGTTGGTGTACAACTATTAATGTCTAGTTCTCTGAACAGAATTCCGATAGGAGTGTCATATGATTTCACACAAACTAAAAAAAGAGTAAGGTGAGGTGGGTGCTGTGATGAGGGCAAATGCCATTTAAAGCATTACGATATCAACTTGTTAACGAGGAGCAAACGAGGAGCGTGATCGATGTTGAAAATACGCAGTGACTAGTGGAGCGGGGCGCTCTGATCGGGAGTGGCAGGTGTCCCGGCGCAGGAGCAGGAGTCCTGGCTCGCAGCCTGTCGTAGTCGGTCCTGAGGCCTCTGCAGCCTCCCGCCATAGAGGTTTGGCCTTGGGTTTCTCTTGCAGTCCGTGCCCGGTCCACTAGTCAAAAGGGTAATATGACCCTATCGAAGGTTTCTAGTTCGAGAGAGTATAGAGTTTGAGAGCGGGCAGAGACGTGCATTGGAGATAGGAATTTTCCCTCAGAAAAGTGGAGATAAAGGCTATCACAGGCAACGTGTTACTACGGGGATGCGCAATGCATTAATGGGCCCATACACTTTGATCTAGAAGTGAGGCAACGATTAATCCTAATCTTCCTTAAGCAGACCTTGAACTTAATACTCGTAAGTCATTACATCCAACGATGGGTGTGTTGAATAAGGAAGTTCTTCAGAAATAGCTCCTGGCAATAATGAAATCTCCTCGAGGCTGCCAACGAGGCCAACTAGCTCAGTGACTGGACTGAGACGTTACCGTTAAGGCAGAGTGGTGGCCTATCCCAAGTAACATGCTGTGGAAACGCGTAATGCATTACTAAACGTGCAGCATGCTCGAATAACAAACGTCGACTTAATCTAGAATTGTGTGATCAGTTGGTAGACAATTGAACTTTGTAGGTCCAGGACTCCAGGCAATTACCAATGACTCATCCCTTCTATGTTGAACTTTCAAGTTCTTTGCAAATAGCTCCCGGCATTCTCCATAACCCTGACACTCGTCCCCTCGAGGCTACTTGAAACGAGGCCAGTGACTTGACTGAGATGCCGCTGAGCCAAGGTAGAACAGTGGAGATTCCTGTGGTGAGTCACGTCGCTGACAGTGCGAGGGCCGCTGATCAAATGGGGTGGTTGAAAATTATATCTCCGCCGATTCGCTGAATCTTGGGGTTGTCTCGTAATGTCGACCGACCGACTCCTGTCACTCACCTAACTGCGTCTATCAAAAAGCGAGTGTCATTGTTCAAACAACTAGCGTGCGTATCACAACAATATCAATTTTATTACATGCAAATAATCGTATTGAATCTCAGGTTAGAAAAACCAGGTCAGGTTGCATCAGAAACAGATCTCACACGACATTGCCTTCAAAGGATGCGTATCAGCTGGCAATCGGCCAATTGAACACATCCTGTGAAGCCTCGTGCCGGAAGAGCTCTATTAGTACTCCTGAATTAGTTCGTTGCATCGGCTGCGTCTGTAGGTCCCCCAGGCACCTCATAGATAATCCTTTCACTTAAAAGGCGCCACAGCTAGAAACTGTCGTACTACTACTACTACTAGTAACCCAACATGTCTCAACGCCAAAGTTGTAGATTTTTTAACTCGCCAGGCGGCTGCCGCCGTGGCAAATCTTGTACTTTTGAACACATTCAACCAAATGCACAGCATCGTGGAGGAGACGGAAGACCGTCATCACCGGGCGCGTCTTCTAGTGGATCTCCTTCACGACGCAATGCTCAAGGCCCTCAGCGCCAAACGTCACCGTCAACCCCACCTCCTCGAGGAGTGTGTCGAATCTTCTGGGAGACAGGTCGATGTTATCGAGAGTTCGGCTGCCGTGGTGCACATACCCTCCCGCAGGGTCAGGATGGCAGGCGAACTCCGCAGCCTTTCGCAATCCCCACACAGGCTGCGCAAGCGTTCATTGCCCCATTCCTTACAGAGAAAGGTCTATCAAAACTCGTAGGAGGTGGTACCGACGGTTATTTCCCTCAGGATGCTACAACGTCTCTGACTCCGTCGGAGACTCAAAGCCGCTTGAGGAGATTCTTCAGAGAAGACTTTCGATTCAAGACTGCACCTGAGATTTACGGCTTTCTCATCCCACTGTCGAGTGCCAATATTCAAAATGACTCATGGGTGGGTTTTTAGACATGTCGTGCAACTCGTCTTAATTAAATGTTGGATCCAGACTCAAGAAGAAGGACAGGTATGCTGCTGCTACCCGATCCAATCTCTATGTTGACGATGCTTATTCCAGTTACTACTCGAAGCCTTGACTTCGGTGCGTTCATTGAGAGTCTTGTGATGCATACTCAACCGAAATTCGCAGAACGCTGGTCGACTTCGGGTCGCCGAGATAGTGACTTGGCCCAATGTTTCTCCCAAAACAGCGATGAGTCGCGAAATTCTTTCATTCCAAAGAGGGCTTATACCCCTGCTGAGAGTATGTCGACATGTTAAACGCCCGTGCTAATATTGACGTTGTTGCAGTATATGTCTTCTGACTTCGTTGTTCAGAGCACTTTGAGGACTCAAGCAAAGTATGTATCTTCGATTCGTCGTGACGCATCGCACTGAGCTGCCGTTAGTCAACTGTACATGACGGTTTTACAGAACCTTCCAAGTTTTGCAGATGCTGTCGAGAAGTCTATGGACAGCATCATTGCTTCCCGTTCCTTTAGCGACCCGGGTGCTTCTGGAAAAGACCCTGTTGACGCACAGGCGTTCGCAGCCATTGCTGGTGTTCTGCACGAGTAAGGAACTGTCATTACCTTCATTATCATTACTGCAATCCGCATTAGGTTTCTGATTCGCTTCAAGAACGCTGTTGCGACATATCCTCGGCTGGCACCCTTGGTCATGAACTTGCAGAAATGGTTTGTAGAGTGGAA
This sequence comes from Suillus discolor, assembly GCF_016758755.1. Classification (NCBI taxonomy): domain Eukaryota; kingdom Fungi; phylum Basidiomycota; class Agaricomycetes; order Boletales; family Suillaceae; genus Suillus; species Suillus discolor. The sequence continues at coordinate 4,978 of NW_024541737.1, forward strand.
GACTGGTGTTCACGCCAATCCGCCTTTGTTCAATAATTTTCTTGGAAGCCTGCAGCCTACTGTACGAGACCTGCTCGTTCAAACTCTCAACGAGAAGATCCACAAGCTGGTTTCCATTGTTGAACGGGAACAAGGAAAAGAAATACGTCCTGATCGTCATAAAAAGTCCGCCCCCTCCAATGAGGGCATCCTTGCTGCCCTTCATAGTACATATCAAGGCCCGGGTGCCTTACGTGAAGGTGGATCTCGTCACGATAATGATTTCGAGAATATCAATGACATTCGCGTTGCTCCCACTCATGAGGAACTCATGTGCCGTATCCCCCCGTTCTTGCCTGTGAACTTCTTTGGTGCTCCTCATCCAGCACCTATGGAGAGCATGCAACGCTTGCTCGACATCCAGTTCAGGCTTTTGCGAGAAGAGTTGACGTATGTTGTTGTCTGTTTACTCTTAGTCGGGCGCTGACTGAACTTTGTGCAGTGCCCCTTTACGCCAAGCTGTTCAGCTCGTCCATGATGACCTCAAAATACAGTCACGCAAGAAGACGAAACTGGCAGAGCTTCTAAAGAACAAAGGAGGAAAGTACCATGGCCAGGCGGACACACAAGACAGTCTTATGTTTAACGTTTACACTGGCGTTGATTTCGTGTCGCTCGTACCTGACTGGAAAGGTATATCTGCAAGTATCGTTGTTGACGCGCCCCCGGGCCGTGCGCGCTCCAATAACTCCCATATGCGAACTTCATTCTGGGAGAGTGGCAAGCGCCTTTCCCAGGGCGGCTTGATCGCCCTTGTGTGGCAATCTGGCAATGATATCTCTGTACACCTTGGGGTGATCGCCAGCTCCCTCAAAGATGTTACTGAGTGTGTGAAGCGCGATCCAGATCGCGTGAAGCTTCGCATCGTCTTCTTCGACACGAAGTTGGAGTTGCGTATTCTGCAAGAGCTCAGGAACACTCAGACGTTTGGACAAAACATCAAGTTGTTGGTCGAATCCTCCGTTATGTATGAAGCCATCCGACCATTCCTCGAAGCTCTGAAAGGCGAACCCGAGGAAGTCCCATTCCCGCGCTATCTAGTTCACCGACCACCGGGATTCCTAAATACTTGCAAAGTGGACCCTCCACGTTACTCAACGATGCCTGGCTTCGCGTTCAATCTTTCATGTCTCTTCCCCGACAAGACAGACGTAGAGGACTTGACGCTCTCAGCGACAGATAATCAATCTATCGAAAATGCGCGTGCTGAGCTACGACAGGGTAGCCGCCTTGACCCGAGCCAGGCGGATGCAGTTGTTGATGCACTGACGAGAGAGGTGTCTTTAATTCAGGGGTGAGTGTGTCGCACCCAATGAGTATGAATGATGGCCTGACGGTATGTTTAGTCCTCCAGGGACAGGAAAGGTAACACCTTTCACCCAACCTATCGGATTGTTCTGATTCGCACATCCTAGAGTTATACCGGTGTTGAATTGCTCCGTGTGCTACGAGCCAATGACATCGGCCCCATCTTGATGATTGCATTCACGAATCACGCACTGGATCACATGCTTGGCTCTGTGCTGGATGCAGACATCACCAAGAAGGTTGTTCGTTTGGGTTCTCGCTCGGCGGATGAAAGAATTTCGCAATATTCGATCGAGACACTGGAAAAGGTGAAACACGAATCTCGCCTCAACAGAACATTTTTCCAGCAGCAGGGAGCTTAAGGAGATCCAGAAAGTATCAGGAACTTGATGTCCAAGGTCCTGATGGATGACCTGGAATCGAACTCCACCGAAATTATGAAGTATATCTCAGTCTTGCATCCGGAGCACTCCGGATACCTAAATGCTCCGCCAATGTGGATTCAGAACATCAAGTCCCTTTCCAGCGACGACAACGACGACGGTGCGGGTGAATGGCAGCAACAGGGCCGACGAGGCAAGACTTTTGTCAAGGACATGTCATTCTATGCATTTTGGAGGGACGGATCTGACTTGGAATTCATCGAAGCTTTGAATAACGGCTCATACGCACCTTGGAAAACCACGCCTCCGCCTGAAGAAACGACAAGTAATAGGTTTAATCTTTTAGAACAGGATTCTTTGCCCGAATCGGATGATGAATACGTGACGAGCGAGGAGCAAGATGACGAGTCGCCCCCTGAAGACGTGCCGGTTGAGGACGCTTGGATGAACGTTAAGGTCAAGCCGCCACCTCCCGAACCTGCTAGTTCGAAAGAAGTCCCTGTTGCTCCCACCAAAGCTCCCGATGCCTCCACTCTCGAGCCTGAACCTCGTGAGGATGCCGGTCTGGAACAGGCGGACTTTAAGGACCCTGAAGGATTTCTCGAAGCCCTCGGATGCTCGCAATGGCCTGTCGTTCCTACTTCCAGTCGCCCCTTGAATGAACTTCTCAATGATGTCGGCGACGTTTGGACGATGAGCAGGGCAGAACGGCAGAACTTACATCATTTCTGGGTTGAAAATACGCGCATAGAGTTGGCTGAGACACAGACAGGCGAGTTTGCGCGCCTTCGCGGGCTTCACGAGGGTATACTGCGAGAATGTAACGAAGGCCAAGAAGAGGTGCGTGGCTGTTTCACTTTAGCCATCAGCTGATTCGAATAGTTGTTTAGGTGCGTCGAAATTTACTGCGCAACATCGATATCATTGGTTGCACCACGACTGGTATGTGTGTTTTCTACATTCAGCCAAGCATATCCACTTACAACGTGATATTTACTAGGCGCAGCAAAGTTGGCCACGCTCTTAAAGGTCAGCGAATGAGATTGGCGTTGCATCGGTCTAATCTGAGTTCTCACAGTGTCTGGGTCCTCGAGTTTTGCTCGTTGAAGAAGCTGGTCAGGTTCTGGAGGCTCACGTGCTCGGAAGTTTGGTGCCCTCGATTCAACACCTAATTATGATTGGTGACCCCTTACAACTGCGGCCGACACTCAACAATTTCTGTGAGTACTTCATGATGAACATAATATATCTCTGACGTCTAACTAGCGATGTCCATGGATAGCCAGCGAGGGCGAGATCTCTACAAGTTTGACATGTCTTTGATGGAACGTCTTTCGAGCTCCGGACTTGCGATGTCTCAGATTGATGTACAACGCCGAATGCGGCCTGAAATTTCGAGTTTGATTAGGTCCGTCTCTTCTTACATATCAGGCGCATGCTGATCTCTATCAGGAACACGCTTTACCCCAAGCTTGATGACCACGAGCTCGTCCGCCACTATCCCTCTGTCCGAGGCATTACGAAGAATCTGTTCTTCGTCAGTCACAACCACAGGGAAAATGAGGGTGCAGAAGACTCCGCCAGCAAGTACAATTTGTACGAGGCAAGGGTCTTTATCACCCTGATGACTTAGCTGTTCGCTGATCCATAACAGGTGAAAATGATTCGCGAACTAGTATTGTATCTATTGAGGTCTGAGCACACAAAACTCTTCGTAGTTTGATTACTAACCTGTTTATTCAGGCAAGGCTGCTACTCTGAGGAAGGTGACATCGTGGTTCTTTGTGCCTACCTTGGTCAGCTTGCCAAGCTACGAGATGCTCTTGCTAATGAGGTGGCGATTGTGATTGATGAACGCGACCAAGCTGCTCTTGCTGACCACGAGGGAGATGAAAATGATTTGGGTGGTGGGACCACGATTGAACATGTAAAAGTCACGCAAAGGGTATGCATTGTTGTTGCGGGGGAGTCTCTTTGTGTGCTGAATCAGTTTCCAGGTTCGATTGCGCACCGTTGACAACTATCAAGGCGAAGAGGGTAGAGTAAGTATCTACATCAGTCTTACTCCATCTCCTGAATGTTTCCTCCTAGATCGTGATCTTGTCATTGGTTCGAAATTCTGGAGAACTGGACGATGAAATTGGGTACACGAACGGAATCAGACCTAGCATTGGTTTCCTAAAGGTGAGTAAACGGGGATATAACTTCGAGGTGCGCGCTAAAATCCGATTTCATGGACAGTCTGAGAACCGCACGAATGGTAAGCTGATTAGTGATACAATGGTGTGGCACGTTGATCGCCGTGCTCTTAGTGGCTTTGTCTCGTGCACGCGAAGGTCTTTTCATTTTTGGAAATGCTGCAAACCTGTCCTCCAAGAGTAAAATGTGGCGGCATATCATTGAGGAACTGGAAACGAACGAAGCCCTTGGTCCAGCACTTCCTATCGCTTGTCATATGCACCCGGAGACGCTCGAGTACGTCTGCGAACCAGGTCAACTACCCCAATTAGCCCCTGATGGTGTGTATGATCGTTCCTCCAACTCGAGCAATGCATTGAATCACATTTTCAGGAGGATGCATGCGACCCTGCGACTTCCGTTTGAACTGCGGTCATATGTGTCCATTCAAGGTAACGTTCTCTTGTTCAGTGTAGCATATGATATTAACATTTCTTTTAGTGTCACAGCGATGATCAGAAACATGCTTCCGTAACGTGCATGCAATCATGTACGAGGCTCTGCACAAGAGGCCATCCATGCACCAAGCAATGCTCTTCCACATGTGGCGATTGTTTCTTCCCGGAAGCCAATGTCGAACTTCCGTGCGGAGCACTTGAAAGGCTTCTGTTCCATGGTGTGTCTTGACCGTCTTCCAGCCGAAACTTAACATTATGCTGTATTTATAGCCACGAGATCAACGCATTTGGAAAACGTCTACTGTAATTCCATGGTTGACAAGGAACGGCCTCGTTGCGAGCAATACTGCTCGTATGCATGTTCGAACTTGATCCAGCCACTTATCTCTGCAAGGCTCATGTAAAGGATTATGAGGTTGCTGTGGAAGATCATGCAACGCAAAGTGCTACGAATGTCAGCAGAAGAATACACCTACCGAAGGAGAACATACACGGAGGACACAGCATACTGCTCACCCTTGCGAGAAACCACTTTTCTGTGAACTCTTGTGTCAGGATGCTTGTTCTGACGACCACAAGCACACCGTCGCTTGTAGGAACCCATGTAGACAAGCCTGCTCCCATGCCCGGTGTCAATTGTTGTGTTCGATGCCTTGTGCGCCGTGTCAAGAGTCATGCACGTTGGTAATTGACACCTTTCTAATTGTTTTCATATTTTCGCTGATTGACTCCTTAGGAGCTGCCCACACCAGTCCTGTCCTGTACCATGCGGCTCTGTCAGTGTGCTAGCTCAGCCGTTTCGTGCTTCCCTGATACTCCATTTTTAGGTCTGCGCAAGGTTGCCCTGTGACGTACCTTGCAATAAATCTTGCATTGTGGACACAAGTGTCCTTCTGGTGAGTGACAAATCGCTTCCTCGAAACCTCGTGCTCACCTCGTGGAAAGTTTGGCGGGGAAAGACTGCGACATTCAAATTTGCCCGCAGTGTGCTTCCGATGACAAGAACGCCATGTCGTTGATTTCATCTTGCAGCGCACACTATCCGAAGTTACACCGGAGTTGAACACTCTCGACGAGATGTTGATTACCATTCCTCATGCAAACACACGTTCACCGTAGAACTCTGGATGGTCACTGCAGTATGAATGATTTCTACGTCCAGATACGAGTCCGGACGGTGGCTTCGCATGCTTTTCCCCCCATCGGATTCAGAAAACCTCCTACATGTCCAACATGTCGTTCACCCATTACAGCTCCCAGATATGGTCGCATCTTCAAGCGAGCTGATCTGGATATCTTGGAGCACAATGTTGCCGCCCGTATGTCTCGAGCGCTTCACCAGGTCCAAACTGCCATTCTCCGTATTCCTGAAGATGAGATGAAGGCCGCGGTCATCCGTGATGCAGCTACCATCAAAATTCGCCCCTCAAAGCTCAAGGGGTCCAACTCGCAGGCAAAGCCTCGTTCTGAGGAGTTGATGTCAAAGAAGGAGGTCCCTACCTCAGAACGTGCCCTCAACTCTACCAACACGTCTTTGCATGCTATTGATTCAGCGGTTGGCCGAGTTTGGGGTAAGATCACCCACAGGCTATTCAGTGCCTACAAGGAGGCAATTATAGTTGCCGAGACACGCTCTGCCCACCTACATGCTTGGGAGTCTGCATTTTCATCCCTGTACCACCGCGAATTAGCCACTCTTGTCGACAATCCAGCTCATACGCCTGTTCGGCCGCAGGAAAATGCGATGAGGCTTGCGAGACTGCAAGTTGGCCAGCCGCGTCCGCGAGCTGATAGGCGGTTCATCGTAGAAGCCTTTTGGTGTACGTTGCATATTCGCCTGACTCTGATTGCTCTGGGTCGCACGTGGCTAGAGGAGGTGGGCAAGCGCGAAGCCGACTATCCGCTGTACCATTTCCAGCTATGGGCAAGCTACGTCAAGTTCATGCTGCAGAGTTGTTCTCTCGATGTGATCAAGGCTCTTGAGCTCGCAAAGAGCTCTGAATCACACCGACAGGTCACCAAGACTTCTCTTCTCTACATGCGTGTCAAGCTAGAGAACTTCCGATTTAGCCTATACATGTCCAACAAACTTGGGAACATCAAAGATCAACGACCAGAGATGGTAAAGGCTGCGGAACAGTACGGCTATGAGGCGCAGGAATTCATGAGGGATGTAATCATAGATCATTTCGCAAACAAGGTCACGCCATCGCGAGAGGAAGAGGCTTTATGGCTTGCAGAGAACTTTTCTGGTGCTGCGCAGACGATTGTGGATGAGTGGGAGGCCATTAAGAGGGCCGTCGGTAGATCCACGTTTTATCAGGAAGTCTCGTTAAACGAGCAGATGGAAATAGTGCAAGCCTTCAACTTCGGTAAGGTTGTTGTTCTTGAAACTGCAGATCCTTTTTCACGGTGTTACAGGCAGCACTGGGCACTTCTACAACTGTGCAAATGGTCACACATTTGTGATTACCGAGGTGACCCCATTTGAGTATTTGGTTTATTGCAATACTAATTCATGTCCTGCAGTGCGGAGGAGCCATGCAACGTAGTGTTTGTCCAGAGTGCGGCTCTCCCATAGGAGGACAGAGCCACAGTCTCGATAGTACAAACACCAGAGCAACTCAGTATGACGACCTTGCTCAGCGAGTGAACCCCCGTATAGCACCAACCCCTTGGGCCAATCCTTATTAGAGAGCGCTTATGACTTTGACCGTCGCAGAATGCATATGTACAAACAGATATTCGACTGGCTTTTTATATAAACAGTTCGGCGTTGTAACACTTACTCCAAGAAATCTACGATCTGGCCAGATGATATATGGTTTGGAAGTATCCTATGGTATAAGTTTGAATCATGTCCATTTGTTCAGACGTGCCGAGGGGCTCGTCGGTAGAGTGAATGACGTCGGTGTTGAAACAGGAGAACCACCGAATCAGACGGAAATGTTTCAAGATTGTCATCCCTCATGAGGGCAGTCTCATCTGTACTCCGGAAAATTTCGACGAGAATATCTATTGTCGGACATGCGGTGCATAATAAAAAGTAGTCTATAGAAGTGGAACAGCTACAAGAGTGGAACGTTACACGAAGGAACTGACGGGTTACTCAGCTTCAACAACATCATATCATAATGTCAGAACTGTCAAGTGGTATGAAGGAAGTCTTGTATCAAGTGGAATCCCGTCGAATGAAGGACAGAAAATCATCCTTAAAAGTTTCCCAGGAACTGGCAATCTCAGTGTCGAACCTTCATAGACGAATCAAAGTCAAACTTCATAAAGCATAAGCGACAATAGTGTCAACGCACCACGGCCAGCTCTCCTTGTCCAGCAAATTAATTTTGCAGTAGTATGGCGACTCAAAAAGCCCTGTTCGATTGCAAACAACCAAAGCTTGAAGTTCAGCTTGTAGTTGGTAGTCGTGTAGTTGTACCGGAAAAACCGACGATTTGATTGCCTTGTAGACGGTGCCCATTCCGTGTTGTACTCGTTCCAAAGCCCAGCCGTTGTAGATGACAGGATCGCACTGGAAAATGGAAGAAGAAGGGTTCATCTGTGGACGCAAAACGACCCCGCGTGTGTCCAGAGGCAGTTTCCAAGTATAACGGTCTCCGACGGTGCGGTCTGTGAAAGGATGGAAGGCAGAATTTTGTGGAGAACGTACCGCCCGGTAGTGTGGAAATCCATGCGAAGCCGCGTTCGCCGTACTTGATCACGACAGTAAGGTCATGCAGCGGTCTCGCCCTCCAAACTGAGAGAGTATCTCTCTTTTCAAAGTCGCCACTGGATACAGAGAATAAGCGGCATCGAAGGCTATGAAGTTCATAACGCAGGCTGTATGCACATGTGCAAGTCCGTCGTGATCAGAAATCAGCAGACTAAACCTATAATATTTCGAAACTCACTGGAATGAAAATTTATAATGGCATCGAATGGGCTCGTCTCGCATGCTATAATTTGGATCTTCAAAAGGCCATCTGGGCCACTTTTCTCGATTGTCAGTACAGATTCGACTCCTCTGATTTGGTAGTATAGCAAGAGCTCGTCATCTTCGGGGACTCGTCGCGGATTTGAGTACCATCCCATTCATCAGACACGATTTCACGTAATCCTGGGGTTGAGTCGAGTCCGGCTTGAACCTATATCCTTCTCTTCAACAAGATAGTCCAACACTTCTCTCACGTGCCCTGGATGCACGTAAAGGTCCATGTCAGATTTGGGATAAACGACCGATCCAGAAATTGAAGTGCGTTGGAGCCCGCAATAAGCGTCCCGGTACGCGCTTGTAAGCTGCGAAAATTAAGAGGTTCGGAAAGATACCGAGAAAGATGCCGGTGGATGTTGTAGGCACGATGAGAGAAGTCCTTGGATGCAACATACGCAGCACGACAACAGCAACCAATGCGTACAAGCGTGCGGGGCGAGACGCAAGAGAAGATGGCGTCATAGATTGGAGCGCGACCGAATAATTCGCCCTACTGCACATTCGTGAGCAAGTCGAGGTTGTCGTCGATTGGTGTGTTTGACTGAGATTTGCGACATATCGCTGTAAAGTCAACTGAAGACTACAGTCAGTATCTGAATCGCTCGCAACTGGATGAAGATAACGCACCCTCGAGTAATATTTGGCAAGTGGGTTGTGGTGGGTAGATGAAGGTAGACAAAGCTGTGAAACTTTTGGTAAAACGTACTTTGTAGTCAGCAGCCTTGCGCCACCGTACGGCGGCTCTGATACGTATGATATCCGCATCATGTTTATTTACGAATTCGCGAAGTAGCTATGGAGCCTTGAGGCTTGAGATGAGCTATATATCCAGTGCTGAACTCCGCGCCACGGTGGTTGTTTACAAGTAGTTACGTATTCCTGATCCCACGTATGATGTACTGTGATTTCGGCGTTCCGAGTTGCCGCAAGCGCTACTGTGATCAGTAGCACAAGCCAAGCGTCAAAGCCGCATTTATCTCC
>NW_024541738.1:0-14296 GCF_016758755.1 Suillus discolor
CTCGGCCCTGTTGGGAGCCAATCTACTTCGGAATGGAAACAGGTCGTCACTATACACACTAATGAGCGTTTCTACATAGATATCGAGCCCGCATACCATGCTGCGTTCAAGAAAAAGGCCAAAGAACCGTTTTCAACTTCCAACGACACTTCACATCCATAACAGAACCAGTACCAGCCTACCAATGGTCCGAGGAAACCGCAAAATCTACGTCGGCCCTGGTGGTAAGGAATCGGGGCTGGTCTCGGCAGGGGTAGAAAAAATCCAGTGTCGACACATCCGTGCAGGTTGAGCATCAGGCGAGAGATGAGAGTGACAGACATGCTGAGGGTCATGATTAGGGTCGTTCTGTGTTTATCCCATCAACTACTCACCAAGTAGTAATGACCAGGCTGCCTCTGATGATTTCCTTGCAAATCGTCAGGAAATAGTCAACTGGTGAAACATGCGGGTATGCTCACTGACCACACTAAATCATGGTGTGAGCGTGCGACTGAACATACTTCATTCATTGACTTACGAAATACGTCAGAATGTTGGGTAAATTGACTAATGTCATCCCTCTAAGAAAGCGGATCAGCTTCACTCGCACGCAGTTTCGCTAGCATTCTCACGCGAAGTACATCACACCTGTGCTCGGTTGGTCAGTGTTTACATACCGGTGCGACGAAAATACCATCTTGGAATATGACATCAAGGATATCTCTCCTGGATATTAAGAGAACCGCAATCCTCTAGTTTCCAGGCCCTGAAGACTGTAAGGACAAAGATGAGTAATTCGTAGATAAACATCGCCACCCATGCCATCCCATGACCTGCGATTGGATAATTCCGTAGCACGATCATATACATCCAGATATGACTTAGAATGCACTGACGGACAGTTCTGGCAGGACTTTTGAGCAGGCGTGTGGAATGACGAAGGGAATGACATACGTTGCTGTCGTGTATATTTCATGGCAGTCGCCGGCGTCGACCGCAGCGTCTGAGTCATCTCCAAAAGTTCCCGCCTACAACTTGAAGTTCAGCAGACTCTCAAGTCCAAAATTCTTCGTGAACACGTACCAACGCTCCTGCCAGAAGAACAAGGGATATGATCCCCATCCTATAAGCAGGCGCCTGCTGCGGCCGTAGAGAGCATAAGTGCGAAGAGCCAGTGTGACTGGAAATTTGAAACATTCAGCGTGTCTTTCTCGCGATACACTTCTAAACTCACGACAAATGAAATCTGCTGAAAAACTGTAACACGTCTACGACCACCAGGTATTTCGAACAGCTAAGTTTTTGTTGAGCAAAAATAATAGATATTCAAGAAAGCAAAGTTGAAACCTCTGCGTAGATAAAGTGAGCCTGCCAGTCGAATACACGCGCAACATTGATGTAGACCTCAGGTGAAACAGGTATGAAACTCTCAATTAGGTTAAGGATATTTCCGAGCACGGCGACATAGCGATTGACGAGAAATAACACTGCGGACATTGCTTTTGGACGACACCAGAATAAACATGATTTCTTCTGGGAGGGTTGCCACGTGATCGTATATCAGGAGACCTAAAATATTCAGTTATCGTCTTGAGAATCAAGGTGAAAAGTCGTAGTACTTATTGATGCGAAAAGGATGTACAGGTCCACATACCTGGCAAATTGGAATGTTAGTTCGCGATCAACATACATAGTAAACCAATGGGTTTATCACTCACACCTGCTGCGCTTCCAAGTCAGTAATATACATTAGAAAGACGATATCATGAGAGGAAGGGGAGTTGAGACTTGAGATTGACCGGATGTTAACGGTTGATACCGGTGTTATACTATACAGCCCCGCCTCCTCTACAATCATCAATCATCCATCACTAATCCACTGTACTCAGCAAGGGCGATCACACTCGGTAAACTGAGCGGCAATGGACGGAGAGGTGATGTTCCAGGATACTAGTCCATTTACAGCCCATGGCGGTCCGAGGCCAAGGGGACAAATTCGACCATTTTGGTGAAACGGAGCCTTGACTAGGACACGCAGTGCAGCACTAGCACACAAATCAGTCTGGCCGGCGGTCCAGAATTCGGAATCGGATAGTGGCAACCGCCTTGTCCAGCTACGCCCATCAGGTGGATAGAAAGATCATATAGATTCAATATTTTCCGGTAAGTTCCGCTCGATATAACTCCGCTAGTTGCAGCGTGCACAGGTCTACTGATTGAACATATGCCTCGAACCTCAATGCATTCACCGCGTTAGGTGCCAGCTGGGAGTCGGCAAGATATCCATGGTAATCATCAGAATGAACTCTTCTGCATATCGTCTGTAAAATTACAACACGCTAACTAAAAGCGAAGAAAAATATCGCAACCAGGAACAGGATCCAATCAGCCAGAATCAGCTTGAAAATTGTGAGAGGAGAATTCGACATCGAGTCTGGTGGTGAAGACATTGGGGCTGGAGCCATCGTTCCGGATGGCGGTGGATAAAATTCCGTCATCCGTGGATTTGTGCAGGTGAAGCACCAGTCGAGAGACGAGAGTGACGGACATGCTAGGTATCTTATTCAAAATCGATTCCTGTTTATCGCATCAATCACTCACCAACCAGTAAATGTGGCTAGATTCCCTCTGGTGATATCCTTGTCAATTATCAGGAAGTAACCAAGCCGATTGTAAGATGCAGTGCGTGCTCACGGAACCACACTAAATCATGGTGAGTGTGCGACTCAATTGATATATTATTTGTTGACTTACGTAGTATGTCAGGATGTTAGGTAGATTAATCAATGTCATCGCCCTAAATCAACGCAAATCAGTTTCACTCGAATCACAGTTTCGCTATCAATCTTGCGCGAAATACATTGCACCTGCATTTGCTTGTTTCAGAATTTATACTACAGGTGTAACGAAAGAAATACCATCTCGAAATATGATATCAATGATATTTCTGCTGGATGGAGTTAACCGCGGAGATCCCCTAGTCTTGCAAGACTTGAAGACTGTAAGGACAAAGATAGTAATTCGAAAAACCAAAACTGCAATCCAAGCCAGTCCATAACCTGCAAATGGATAAGGTAGTAGCATCAATAACTTTCACGTAACGTGGCTGAGAATTCACTGACGCATGGCTCTGTCATGATTTTTGAGCAGGCACACATACCGATGAAGGGAATGACATACGTCTTTGCTGTAAATGTGTTATGACAATCACTTCCTTGGATGTAAATCGCAGTATTTGAATTATTTCCAAAAGAACCCGCCTAAAAGGTCAGCAGAATCTGGAGTGCAAAAGGATATGCGAACACGTACTGATGCTCCTCCCATAAGAGCAAGACCGATTATTACTATGTAACTGAGCAGGCGCCTGCTACGACCGTACAGTGCGTAAACGCGCAGAGTCAATATGACTGAAATTTTCAAGGCATGTGTTTTTCGCGATCAACTTTTGACTCACCGCAAACAATGATTTGTTGGAGATAAAGGAACAGCTCTCTGACTAGCATGTATCTCGAACAGCTAAACCTTTGGTAAGAACAACAATATACTATATTCAAAGAAGGGTTGAAACCTCTGCAAAAATAGATAAATCGTGGGCCTGGGTAGATGCATAACAGAATTATCGAACCTCATCCAAAACTGCGGGCAGGAAATCGATAAACAAGCCAAAGATATTGCCCACCAGGGCAACATAGCGATTGGCGAGAAACAACGTTGCAGACAGTAATTTCGGACGACGTCAAATAAACGCGATTTCTTCTGGGAGGGTCACTATATGATCGTACATCAGAATGCCTATGAGATATGTTATCGTCCTGAGAACAAGGATGGAAAGCCCCGGTACTGTTTGCCACGAGAACGGCGTTCAAGTGAAATAACCTGGTAAATTGTAGTGTCAAGATGAAGATATTTGTGCGTGTATGACTCACAACTGCTGTTTTTCAGTGATATCCATTACAACGAGGCGATGATGCAATATAAAAGGTGGGCGTTGAGAATGCCTGCCGCACTCAGGCTATTACAACATTATTATATACATATCATCAGGGTTGCAGGAATTGATACGGTGGACTTACAAAAGCCCTACTCAATAACAATTTTATTTGGCCATTTTATGTCAATGACAGTTCGTGCAAAAGCTTCCGCAACACGTTCGACCACGCACATGGCGGCGCTTGAAATCAGCTAAGCGAGGCTCAGGGGTTAGTGTTGGGGGCAAACCTACTTTCAACTAAGTTTTAACCAAGTACCGGCACAACTAGCACTTGGCGCATTGCCAAAACTTGGCAAAACTCCCAGACACATTGCATCAACGTGACAAAAGCCAGCCTCAGTGGGTAACGTTCCGATTTCTTGCTGAAACATCAAAAGCACGTTGTCAGCTTGTTGCCAGTCCAGTCGACATGACTGTCTCAGCGCAGCGCAGCTACATACGATGTTTTTTATCGCCGTGCAGTTGCATCTCTTTCACAACACACCAAGCACTGGGCCACGGTGCGCAATGCAAACAACACAATGTATATACGGCCACAAGAATACTCGAAACTGCATGCAGAGATGAAGGCTGCCTTCAAGTTGTGCGGCAGGTGTGTAAAAATCGAACTTATCAGATTACTATTTACATCAACGCTACCATCAAAGTTGCCATCGACGCCACGGTGTATTAACGTTCGTTTGATATTTATTGTATCTAGGATTATCCCTTGCGCATTTTTTCTCACTGGTCTAGGAGATCATCGATGATCAATGATCGCTGGGCATATGTGATAGCATGTGTGCGACGCCAGTATCAAGGGGGAATATCATGATGGGAAAGTTAAAAATACGACTTTGTTACAACAGTGGGTCTCCTCGACGACGTCCATCGTCCCAAGGGCCAAGAGACTCAGTTTACAATATCATGGCGCTTGATCCGTTCAACTATGTTACACAGCATCCTGATACGTAGATCTCGGTAATGGTACGTACTATGTGTTTATATTACAGTCGATCATGGGTTTTTTGAAGCTTTTTGTATATAGGTTACACAACTGCAGCACAACTCTGAGGGCTCCAGATACTTTATTTTTCCCACAGACATACACTTGAGTTGAAACTGTCACGCGGGTCGCCCTAAGTGTGTATTCAGATCAAGCTAAGCGGCATATGATATGTCCTATGGTCAGTATATGGTCTTGCCGCTTGCGGTCGCCACGCACCAGTACGTTTCACGCATACATGAATCTACGAATCTTTCAAATTTGAACATTGAACGTCCGAACTTCGTTAATAGCTAGAATGATTGTTTGCGACTTTACTTTTACTTCTGTAGGCTACTACGGGATATCCCACCTCGAGGGCGCTATCCAGCCTACATGAATTTACTGTGGGGGCCTGACGATATTGACCTATGCAAGACGATAGACTAGAAGCCCAAAGCAATTTGAGAACTTGAGGGGCACTGTGATACGTGTTAGTCTGCCTACTGGAGGCTAAACTAACAGTGATTCATATATCACCGCGTATGGCATACCATAGACAACACTAATATAGCTATTAGTACTATACGTGCGATCAGGTCGATGAGGAACATAGACATATCTGCTGTATCTCAAGAAATACTAAGAGTGCGTGGGTACAAAACTATTCGTACTCGCGCATAATGGTTATCAAAATATACTTATCCGGGAACATCAAACGAAAATGAAAGAAACAATCTTGTACGTTACATCATGCTAAAGGGTACTATGATCGTCACAATGGAAAATAACATGCACCGGAAACTGTCACTGGACGAGAACGACGAGCTAGTGCGTACCTGACCCGACTTTCACCTTCTCCACTATCCCACTATTGTCTGGCGTGTACTCGAAATTCTCTGGGCTGCCGTTGAATGAGCCGAGGAAAGGAGTAGCCGGACTGAGAGTAGATGAGGTGCGAGACGAGTAAGTTAGCGCCGGAGAAACGAGAGCAGGAGACCTCATGTCATTTTCGGATGCTAGTTGTTGGGCTAAAGAGGGCGACTTCTGCGCAGGAACGTATGCTTTTGAGGACACAGAAGTAGACTTGTGGCGATGGTCCTGTTGATCATCTGACCGGGGCTGGGATGTTTGGGGCGAGTGAAGATAGTTCTGCGGACCACTGTCGGGTTTATCGTTGGTACTGGACATAGCGATAGTGCTGTTTAGGTTATTGGAGCGGCTGTCCGTGTGCTGATAACTGTGCTGAGATGAATTCGATGCGAGAGGGGAACGAGGGAGAGTAGCGACTTGTGCTTGCTGCCGCAGAGAAAGGTGTGAACGCGAAGAGAACTGAGAACGATGGTGCGACTGCAAAGGAGAACACTTGGAATCAAGATGCTGAGGTGGCGCAACAATTTCGATAGCACGACTAGGCGGTTTCGTGATCCTGACATTGCCAGTGTCACTACGGAAATGCAGCTCGTCCTGATAATGGGTGCGGAGATGGTCATAATGTGACCTGGACTCCAGCTGATGTTGGCCAAGAGCATGGAAGTCGTCTTCGGAGATTGGCGGTAGAGCGTCGCCCAAAAACTTCGGCCGGTTCGCCCCACCCAGGGCTCGACCAGTGAGCGGATAAGCGGAAATCTGCTCCGGGGCGTGGAATACTTGCGCGTTCGCATTGAGTTTGCTTGCAGATTCTAATCGTCCAGATGAAGAGGCACGCCGAGGGAGAGTGAGATCGTGTGGGTGCACAAGTTGCTGTTGGGTCTGCAGCTGTTGGTACTGTTGTTCACGTATCCTCGCGTGAGCCTGGAGGATGAGCTCCTCTGCGGGAGTGAAGCCGTTCCTCGCTTGTATCTGGCTACGAGGCTGCTGTGCAGATGGCTGGGCGCTAGCCGTGTACAGCGTTGCATTTGCGAGGGCTTGAAGATGGGCGCGATGGGCATCATGCTCTTGGTCAAGTGTCGACCCTGTGTAAGCGTGTGTCAAATTCAGGTTGTGTTGCAGTGAATTCAGAAGGTCATCAGTGTAGGGATTCGACTGAAGGTCCTGGTACCTAGTCGACGGGGAACTGTCGTACGGATAACCAAGATGCCCTGGCAGAGAGGTAGATATGGGAATGTTCCCTGCTGACACGGAGGGGGAATTCAGATTCGGATAGGAGTGATGAATACTTGATAGAGAAATCTCGTCGCGAGGCTGACCAATGATGGGGATGTCACGGACACTATTTACGTGGGTCTTGCGAGCGTGAGCTTGGAGCTCTTGGCCACGAAGGTTGAGAAGGGCAGCTTGAGCGATTGTCAAACGGGCTGGAGACTGGTCCCCATTCTTGGATACTCTCTCTGATCGCTAACGCAAGATACATGAATCAGCTCGAAGTAAAACACGTCTCGATCAGCGGACCAACCCTTAGCTCCCGTTGTTCAGCACTATCAGCAAACCGGACGGAAATCCTGCATCCAGGGTCATTCCATCCACGGACCATTCGACCATGCAGGCGTTCGATGGTATCCTCTGCAGCTGCACGATTCTCAAGTCTATACTAGGTGGATCAATTACAGAATTTCAATTTCCAGAACAAACTAACCGAACGAAGGCGATTATCCGAGGGGGTTCACTGAGCTTCGTTTTAAAGAAACGGCTGCTCTTGATGGTGTAAGGGTGCACCAAAGCAGTAAGGCTCTGTGTTCGCATATAAATAACGTTGCATATGTGGCCACTAGCTTCACATACCTCTTCATCAATCGAGAGCGGAAGTCTGAAAAGAATTATTCAGTACCAAACCGAGCTTTTATCGAAGCGATCTTACCCCTCGATGTATAGGTTGGTGGATAACCCATCCTTCAGTTTTTCCATCCGCGCTTTGAAAGAATCTTCATCGTGCTCTATTTGAGAGGGGCTTTGCTGAGCGTACACTGTACCAGGTATGCGATGGATTTGCTGTATGGGGAATTTTTAAGAATGCGGGTGCATACAAGAAGAACAATGTTGACCTTTGAGAACGACGGATGTAGATTGCGATATTTACGAAGACCTTCGATACATTTTTCTGCTGAATCGACGTCGCTGAACCTTAGCAAGAATGTGAGGTAGACAATCGCACAAAAATACATGTCCACCTACAAAACGAAGCCATACCCTCTGTTTACCAGAACGTGAGCTTTGGCATTTCGTGCAGTGGCAGAACAGGACATACGTTGGTTTTTCGCTCACATGCCTAGTGAACGACCTCACACTCTTCACCTCACCAAATGGGCGAGTGAGAGCAAAGAGCTCCTGCTCCGGAAAATGAGGAGGCAGTCCATTGATATACACATTTGGGGTACGGTGTGATGCGCGAGATGCACTGGGAAGGCGCTGGGAAGGCGTATCGGGACTCAACGACAACTGTGAGTCGCTTGAGTCAGGAAACATGTGGTCATACGAAAATTGCAAGCCTGTAGGATAAGAGAGGCTGTACGAGGCTGCAATCCGAGTAAGTCGGGGGGAATCACAACTGATAAAATAAAACCTCACGAGAATTGGATGAAACTGCAGTAGAAAGACTATAAGACGATGCCGTACCATTTTCCTGTAGATTGAGGGACGGATTATTTGGTCTGGTGACAACATGGTTCGTAGACATAGAGATAGTATTAGAATGCGAAGAACTGCTGGGCTTGGGGCTGCCAATGTTATATTTTGGGACGGGGAGAGAGAAAGGTTGGGCTGAGATGAAGAAAATGATGTACTACTACTAAGGATATTATTGGTTGGCGACGAATCTGAATCCGGCGGTGTGGGTGGCGCTTGACGAGAAGAGATCGGAGTGTTCGGTACAGTGTCACAAGTAGTACCGGCTGAGGCGCTATGTTCAAGATGCTGAAACTGCTTGTTATCGCAGTAGGAGAAGCTGGGAAAGCCAGAACGGCAGATTGCGGTGGCGAAGAGCGGGAAAGGCTCATACTGGAGGATCAGGGCAAGTGAATTCGCGGGAGAGAGAAAGGAAGCAAGCGAAAGGCAAGCTTTTAGGTAAGGTGAACGCCGGTGGACTGTAACGATTGCAATACGAATAGTATGAAGAAATTGGTTGAAAATCGTTAAGAGTAGCGGTGTGAAGATGGGGGGAAGGAAGAAACAAAGAGAAAAAATGGAAAAAATGAACTTGCGAGGTTTATATTCAATTTTCAACATATGACGCACGGGACTCGAGGTTGGAAATACTGTAAACCCAATAAAATGTGATGAAAGAAGCCTGGCTTTCACCATCTAATGTCATTGCATACCCCATTTTAGGTCGGTCGCTGCCCAGATTTGGCAAGTACTCAAGTTCGTTTTGGAGCGGCGCAAATAGGATATGCACGTCGAGGGCATTCCATGTTCCAAAGGTGATCTCGTTCGCAACTTCTTGGGTCCACTATTCCTTCTGTTCCAGCGCGATATTGACAGAGAATTAAGCTTTAAGAAGCATAGGCGAAGACCAGAGAAAATCATTGCGCAAACCTGACTGACGATCCAGAATTCATTGGTCCCAGAAGATGCCAATCGACAGAGACCAGACAACAGGCAACCAGTACTACTTCCGATAACACACGTGCAACTGGCCCAGCATCTATTCGTGTTCGATGCTGCTTGGAAACAGACGACTATAAGTGCTTCATCGAGTGTCAAAAAGACCCAAACCAAGCGTAGCGACTGGTAAGGGCTCTGACAGAAGCAGGTCCTGCGAAATCCTATCTGATGACACCGAGACGACCGAATTGCGCAAAACCTCCTTGAACCTGGTTCAGCCTGACCGTGCTATGGCAATGTTGAGCAATATATTGTCAAAGCACCATGACTGACTGCAGGAAAACCGTGACAGTTCGCAAATCTTTTGGTGGCAGTGTGACTCGGAAGAACTTGAGGAGAGAGGCAGGGTGGCTTGTGTCATCTGCAAAACGGATGCTTCGCGCTACTAACCTTATTCGGTTCGATCGAGAACTCTTTGACATTGCATATCGCAGTCCACCGAAGTGGCCAGTACATGAACTCGTAGTTTCATGGTCACTGCCAGTGGGTAAGGTAGCAAGCCTTGACCATTTCATTTGGTATGTCCTGTCCACGTACTTTACTCGAACAATTCATATTTCACTGAAGTGTTTGTACAGACAAGATATCATATGGTCCTCCGCGTCAGACACTTGCTGGCATCTCAATATCAAGTTTGACATTTGTTTCAAAGCTTGTAACTTGAGCAGATTTGTTGAAGCTAGTCTGTCCTATTATTACTAGCAGACGTTATCGAAGGAAGCCATTCGTTCAAGTTCCTTCGTATCTTGAACGTTCTGACTTGTTCGGACCGATCTTCTACGTTCAAAGAAGACTCTCAAAGTTTGATGGGTAGGTAAACGTTGACCAGCTTCCTCACATTCTATACCTTCTTGGTGAGTCTGGATATTCATTCGATAATCTCAGTTTCTTCTCCCCAGTTTTTGTTGAAAAATGGTGGGTGTGATTTGGGAAGTGGTACTCTCTTTCTCCGAATTTGATACTTATGATATCTGCGTCTCTCTGCATTGAAAATGGGCATGATCCACCCATCATGCCTTGTCCAAATTCGTGAGTAGTTTTGCACCTTGTTACAGGAGCAGGCAAGATAATTCCTTTCAGGTTCTGCCAGCGCCGACTTTCGCTTGCATTGATACCACCGATCCGGGACAGCGGGAAAAATCAGCACTGCATAAGCGATGTCATTCTACATCCATGATCTGTGTTTATAGCCACTGATTAGCGCAGCTTGTGTACGGCGTCGTGCTCAATTGGCAGCTAGTTTGCCCCAGTAGTACCAGTAAGCTCATAATCATATTCGCATCGTGGGATGCAACGACCCCTAACACCTACTTTGCGAGTTTTACCATGTCCCACGTGTATATACTTGGGATCTCCGACTTCGCTTCTTTAGGGGCCTGCGTACGTGAGTATCACTTCAATCTCAAAGTTCGACCTAAATTGTATTCGCCGTGAATGTCACGGATATCATCGCTCTCTCGGAGTCTCTCCAAGTCGGTCACCTTGTTTATCATATATCATATCTCTTCATCCCAACAATTGCGCAGCTTGAGCGTTCTGGTATTTTATGCAATCACCTGGACCCCGACGGAGCTCACACGAATTGTCTTCTATCATCTTCTCGGTTCCGGTGACACGCCTCTTATCTGCACCGCATGGGGTTGGCGTAAGTGAGTAGTCCCGCCAAAATCATCGAGTGTTGTCCGGCGTTCACGGACGCAGGGTACTAAGTCGGCGAACGGTATCCGCGGAGACACCTCGCTCGAAGTTCGTTAACAACTTCAAGTTGAGGTTGACGACCTTCAAGTACCTGCACGCGTTGATGTAGGAAAGTCACAGGATCATTGAAAACAGCTCAAAAATAGCTGTAGCACCAATGTCAGGTATTTAGCACCTGTATACTAGTCTTGAATACCGCGGCCTCCGAAATGAGCTCATTGTGCCATTGCGAAGGCTTCCTTGATTGGAGGGGTTCGTTCAGGAGTAAGGCCTTGAAGGTTTAGTAGGTATTTAAGTGGCTAGACTATCTTCAGCTTCTGTGTGACAGTCCGGTTCCTAGTTCCTCATATCATGTATGTAACAGATGGGCTTCACGGCGAGAACTCGCCTGAAGCTTAAGGTCGTGTAACGGCCCCTCTGTAATGTTTACAAGTGCCGGCGAGTTTTCTGGTAAGCCTATTTGGCAATTGGACTTATGCGCACCTTGAATTACTCGTTCCTCGAACGATATCAGGAACTGGACCAGTACTACTTAGTATGTATAATCTATATGTAGTTCTGACAGTTGTAGCTCAGGTTACAAGTTAGAAAGTACAGCCCACACATGATTCATGACCTCGGATCCGAGGACCTCGTTTGACCCAATGACTCTGATGCTGAACGTTCGAACAGTGAGTGGAGTTGATGCATATGGCTTAGCCTGGATGATGACATGCACTAGGTCTAGTAGATCTACGATGTGGAGTAAGTAGTAATTGCTGATCATCGATGCATCATCGGATGTCTTTGACGATAATCAAGCTGTGGTACGTCCGACGTGTGATAAGATGACAGTAGTGGTGTTGACGTGGCTATGCCACGACCGCTCGACACAAATAATGTACAGTAACAGTTACAGTAGATAACTCATAACAGCATGTCAGCACCCATCGCAGAAACTGCGATCACAACACGCGACTTGTGTTAGGACACATCCATATCCTGATCCTCTGACGAGCGTCCTGCCTTGTGCGTCATTTGCGGTGACGACAGTGGGGTATCTTCGATATCACTCCACGCCGAGAAGTCATCGATGCTAACACCCAGATCCGACAATTCTTGCCAGTTTGCATATTCTGCGGCGTAAGCATCAATTTCCTCTTGCTCGAGGTCCTCCGGCGTCACACTATAACTGTCAGGGGGCATTTCTAGAGCACATCGAAGGTAAGCTTATTGATGCCATTCAGAATAGGAGAAACTGACCTTGCAATTCGCTTTCCCACCGGTTTGCATCCTCCATGTCTGGGTCAAAGGAAGATCCGACATCAAAAGAATACGAAAGACGATAGGAATGTTTTTGCTTATGTGCAGTATTGGCAATGATTCTCCGAAAGAGCTGCCAGCGTCCAATTATGAGCGTCAGTAGACCCCTGTCAGGAAAGTCACACACCTCATCTTGCATAACAAATTCATCGTCCTCATCCTCATCGCAGTCCATCTCAGCATCAAAAAACACGTCACTGCTGCTACTTGTCCTTTGCTTTTGTACTTTATCATGTCGTTGTTTCTGGGCGCGCTCAAGACATCGGGCTTTAAAACGATCACGTAAAAATGTTTTTTGAGGGTTTTCTGGCGTTTGACTACCAGTTTGTGGGCATGGGAGCTGGGTTGCCGCGCGTCTGGATGAACTAGTTACCCGAGCTTTGTATTGGGCTTGTCGTCTTGCTTGTGCGGCAGCTACCGGCGATGATTTCGGAGAAGCCAGGGGTGACGAAGTAAGTGGCTGGTGACTCCTTGCAGAATAATAAGATGAACGCCCAGGAGTAGAGGGGGTCTGGAAAATGGGACTCGAACTTTGCATGCTTAGCATTTCGTTGGCTGTTCAGTTGCCGTGGTGAATGATGAGCGTGACAGTCAAGAGTGGCGCGTTTGTTGTGTCTTGTTGACGTGTTTAAACAGTGCCTGGGTTCAAGCATTCAAATTCATGACATGACAACACTGACCACCGCCCCGACTCCCAGAAGCCGGCATTTCAAGTCATTGAAACAGACGGTTGATGTGACCATGACCGCCGACAAGGTCACATGTTGGTGGATGGAACGGTATTGAGGTTGTATCATTTTGCCTACCACCCAAGATCAAATCTAATATCGTACAGTCCTTCGGCGTGAAAATGGTAAGCTGCAGCTTCTCATCTATGAGCAACGTGGCGGTTACACGTTTACTCAATGTTAATTACATTTAGGAATCTTACACGGGCACTAAGTCAATGGTTTCGGAGGTGGCCGCTGGGAGCCACCAAGACGATCATTAATTTGGCCATGAACATGAACACGGTGTATCGGGATTATAGCTTCTATGCTGCTTGACTTGTCAGTTTGCCAGGTGTGCACCCAATCGAAATACAAATGACATCGACATACAACCCAGGGAAATATTAATGATCAAACTCATGTGCAGCATGCGACGTGGCGACCACTCGCGGACTAAACGCTGGGGAACTACGAATGCACGGAAGTGCACGTTCCGCACCATGACAGCGACGTTGCGACTTGCGCCTTTACTTTTCATTCTTGTCGCAGATCAGTGATTGAGTCAAACTGCAGGCACCTCATCGCGGCTGTGCCACGTCTTGCAGATCACTGTAAGTGCCTCGGTGACTCGCAGATAGTATAACCTCTTGCAACAATGATCGCATTTGCGTTAGCACTTGATCTTCTGAACGTACTCGTTGCTGGTACCGAGATGTTTATTCGGTTGACTAACATACACTAACATTTTGCTCTTTAGTATGTGAACTTTTCTGAAATGACATCCCGAAGAAAATGACACTCGTTTCGGTATTTTCAGAAAGTTGGCTAGAACGATAACACTTGGTGCCATTGAGGCTAGCTGTGCGCCTTTGAAAGGGAAGTTTTATGTACAACCTCTGCCGGTAGCAATATGGCAAATGGTTGTTCCGCACTCCGATCTTTGTCGATACGACAAAACATTTCCGAGGGTTCGCATCGAAGCTAAACCAGCACCCGGGGTCCTGCATCTATTCCAAGCGCGGGTCAGAACCTGTGGCGTTGCCGAGGGACGTGCATCTACTAGTAGTGTTCAAAAATGATACGAGGCACAACATTTAGGACCTAGTCTTG
>NW_024541739.1:0-14289 GCF_016758755.1 Suillus discolor
CCAAGCGGACGTGAGTCCTCAAGCAACTCAGGGCGGACCGCTGAGAGTTTGTTGGCAATGTTGAATAGTGCCCCAGTAACAGCACCACCAGGCTTCAGACGCATTGTCAAGGAGAATGTCGTGCCCACCCCATCCGCAACCGAAGTCCATGAGCTGCACCACGAAATAGTCCATGTCCTTATACGATCGTCATTCACTAAATTTGGATTCTCGGGTGCCATGTGCTTGTATGGCGATGCACCGAGGAACGAGGTGAAATTAAGGATGGCAGCTTGGCCTGGGATAACGTTAAGCTTGTGAGGAGATTCAAACGTGAATGGTGGCGAGATCGGAAGAAATGAAGCTTGATGCGGTAAAGCGTCGCGTGTATGGTGTCTTACGGTGCTGAAGTAATGTCGAAGAAGCTTGTTCTTCTTTGAGCAGCTTCACAGGGGGGCATACGGACTCCTCTGCGGCTCTGTTCCTTCACGTTGACGGACAGGCATGCGTCCTCGATAAAAATATACCTGTTATTTCAATCGTGGTGAGGACATTCTGCGAAGGCATGAGTTACTTGAGCAGGAGCGCCAACAAGGTTATGGGCATTCCGGTACATATAAGAGTGATCCTTTGATGAATGATGGGAATGTCAAGAAGAAGATCAAGAGGTGTGGCTTCTACATTATCCGAGGGATGTCATCAATCGATGCCTGAATATTGATATGGGATTCGTGATTGATTTGAATATGCAGATGCAACAGTGTTTACCTGAGTAAATCTGGCAAAACGAGAGAGCCCATTCGTTGCGTACACAGAACCAAACCCAGGCCTCCCCCCGCGATGATTTCATGCCGAGGTGAGATGGAAACCTCGGTGCATCTCTTTCAGAGGCCGAGTATGATGAGCCTAGGAATACGGTGTCAGGATGAATGATATGTATGCGATGAGATCTGAAGAAAGGCGGCCAGTCGGGGTAAGGTTAATTTCTTGATAGGTGACTCGAGGTTTTGTGTAGTGGAAATGGAACAAGATCGCGGATCGTGATGTATTTCGGGCAATTTCTGCAGGAACAGTCAACACATATCATCAACTCAAGCAAGTTCCAAAGAATTTGAAGTACCCAATAGCTTCGTTAACAGACGTGCAGATATCTAATAAACCACGATTGCGTTTCAATAGTCTTGACCGAACCTGCGAACTTGTTCCTGCGCCTAGTTGAGAAATGTACACCCATACCAGCAATTAGCATCTTCCTCTGAGATGCATCTGTAGTATCAGCATGATAGTCCGCATTCGCCTATTCAGCGGATCAACATCCCAGACCTTCGCCCGCATAGACAATTGGTCGTACGTCTCGCTGGAAGCCCACCCAGTCTCTCCTTCTGGACCTGCAAGTATTGAAGACCAAGGACGACCCTATAATCAAGAGTAGTGATAGGAATAAATGGGTAGACCAATGTGGAGTAGAAATTTCGGTGTTGCTCAGGAAGTTCTCCTTCGATTTGAGTCCAAGACTGGGATACGGCTCCATGGAATCCGAGTTTCTCCTGAATGGTACAGGTTCACCTTGTTGCCAACCATTGAGATCACTCATTGTAAGATATCAGGGGATGGAAATGCCAGTAACAAATGGTTTAGGAGTGAGAAGACGCCAACTTATCAATGCCCAAACCCCACCTGACTCCACATCGTCCTTTTTATGAGTCAGTGACAGGTGGGGACACAAAATTTGCGAACTTGTCTGCTCAAGTAGCAAGACAACCAACAATAATTGAGTATGGGTGCCTTGCAAGCAAGGTCCAGAGTTATGCAAATGGGTGCTAGGAGAGGGATAAAAACATAAATTATCATCATGGGATAGGGACTACTGGAGGCGACGGTACTGCAACACTAATGTTGAAACTAGTGCAGGAGCACAAGTGAGGGAAAGCGGAGAGTGAAGATTTTAATCACATCAGAGCCGCAGCTGCTGTGTAACTGACAGTACATCTAGGGCTAGAAAGACTCCGCCTACGCGGACGAGTGACGCGCTTTGCCTAATAACCTCAATCCACTAATGGTGAAAGGCTCACATATATGCCATCAGTCCTTTTCTGACTAAAGGACGATTGAGTGAAGCTGCAGCAACTGAATTCAAGTGAAATCTGTAGCTCGAGCACCGGGCCACGGCCCCGACGGCGGGATCTACTATGCAGAGGATACAAATAAACTCACCTGGTATCTCCCCTCTCGCACGCCTTGTATTTTCTTTTTTTTCCCTTCTTCTTGAGAGTGACAAATTTAAAGTACAGTGTGGATCAGGGGATGTTCTCTGCTGCGGCAGATGCCGAACGCCTCAACTTGCCCACGCTTATTATTACCTTGCGACTCGGAAGCAAGGTCTTGGAGGTCTAGTTGGTTGCACGGTCGACCG
Source organism: Suillus discolor (assembly GCF_016758755.1). Taxonomy (NCBI): domain Eukaryota; kingdom Fungi; phylum Basidiomycota; class Agaricomycetes; order Boletales; family Suillaceae; genus Suillus; species Suillus discolor. The sequence continues at coordinate 2,393 of NW_024541739.1, forward strand.
TCTATTGGATCTCTTTATCGTCTCTCATCTTCTTCGATTACTGATTTTGCGCCTTAGCAGGCAGGGTCCAGACTTTCAATCAGCATGACCGTTTTGATGCGCGATGAGGCCGAGTCAAGCATCTCAGCAAAATAAAGAAATGTAAGGCGAGAAGCAATGTTATACTTGCCGGCGTTCGTTGCACGTCTTCAACTAGTGCGAAGGATCTGCCACCATATGGTGCACAGCAGTGACATCGCCGCCAGAACGCACGTTGGGAAGGTGTGAAAACCATGTTACAATACCTACTAACTTACTCAACAAGAAGCAGGCGGGATGAAGTGCTCCCTCCTAGGTGGCAACAGTTTATTGATGCTAGATGATGAAACAGTATATCAAGACAACACGCTCTATCACCAGGCGCGAAGAAATCATCGTTGAACATAGATATTCCCGTAAAACTGATTTTTGCCGAATGCGAATGTCACATTTCACTAATCAGTCGCTCCTACTTCGTCAACCACAATACTCGGATCACGTCGTGGAAAAAAGCAAACTCCAGAACGTTCAGGCATGGAGCTCAACGTCGGAGTGCATCGCCAAGGCTCATTCCAGATGCATATGAAGCCTTACTTGCGTTTGTATCAATCGCAATATCATGAATACATCGACCGATATTTCGATTCGTCAGTGGAAGAGAGATAGAGAGTCGGTAGGAAAGGTTTCGGAGAGCGACGGGGGTGAACTTATCACCCTGCAAGCGCTGAGCAGACAATGATGAGGAAATCGATACTCATTCTTGTCTAGTAGTACGTGGCACAACCTCGATGCGCTTGGTCAAAATCCCTGGTACTCGTCGTGGTCACCTGCCACTGCAGCTCCCTCTAAAGTTTTAGTCTCCATCCGACAATCACGACGATGTTAAGTTAATCCATGGCACACCCAGACGAGTGACCCTGTACTCCCTTGGGACAAGGAACAATAATTATCAAGGTCCCAACGCTCTTCCAAGTTCCTCTTCCCCGCAAACCGTGTACGTGCCCCTTGCACCTCATCCAACACACGCTCAATGAAGAGAATCACTGTCGAGCTCCCAACGCTACTCTTCGATGGAAAGTATCGCACAGGCGGTAGTATTATTCTGCTTTATCTTCATCTTTGTCGCCCCCTTTTTTTCACTTTCATCATAACGCGCGCCCCAGTATCACCTTGGGCCTTGGCTACATACCAGAAAATAGCACGTCTGTCGTAAATCATGATCGGCAACGAAGTGGCATCTCGTTGGCTACATCACACGCAGAGATCCATAAGCTGGCCTTCGGGGACCAACGTTAGACGACAACCTCTCAAGCCCAAGTTTAGTGGACTACGAGCAAGACTAGGCACGGTCTATCATTTTCAGAAAAGTTTAAATATCCACATTGCCCGAGCAGTACGAAAATTTGTCCAAAAACAACTGCACTGGTCGACTCCGGACTAGGTATTGCACCATCAACCATGATACCAAAGCGAAAGTAGAAACGTAACTCACTTGTCGTAATGCGCCGCTCGGGCTGCCAGCTCAATTGCCAATCGGTGTGCAGACGGGTATTCCTCTATGAGTATCCTGAGGCGCGCAGGTGAGTCATGTGGTTGAGTCTAGTTTCACAGCGACTTGCTCATACTCACATCTGGTTCACAACGATAGCCCGTACAGCAATCTGCAGTTGTGTTGCAAACTATTGGCAATGGACTACATGCACTGACAGACATGGATGCTGACAAGGCAACAACAACGGCGAGGAAGGAGAAATGCATTTTCTGTGCGAGGTAATATGGAATCTTTTGAGAGGAGTTTCGAATAATATCTTTGAGGATGAGTGAACACTTATAGGACGATCACCAGCTTGTATATCATGCGTATCCTAATGGACGTAATTCTGAATGATTTGGCAGAATTGTTATTACTGTCAGATGGCAGAGATTTCGGTAGAACCTGTAGCCTAGAACGTGTTCAGATGATTACGACCAATTGTATCACAACCTGCCGGCAGGCATCGACAATTCTCTCATTCTTCGTCGCCGATCTCTCATCCTGACCTCTCCCTTATCGCTCAATCTTCTCAACCTGTAGTGACCCTGCGCAGCGACAAAGTCAGAAGTTGATGCTCATTCTTGTCGCATACACAAGGAGAGATCCATGCATGAGCTAGCCTTCAAAGCCAACTTTAGACGAACAGATTCAATATTGTGAGGAAATGTCTGTGCAGTGCGTTCCGTCTTACGACCTCCCAATATGAATCATCAACAGCAATGATTTGCTCGTTTCGACAGCCTCTCGAACTCAAGTTTGGTGGACCACGAGCAAGGTTAGGTATGGTCGATCATTTTCGGACAAGTTCAAGCATCCACATTACTCGGGCAGCACAAACAATTTGTCCAAAAACAACTTATAGGTACTGATTGATTCCGAACTAGGTATTGCACCGTTGACCATGGTACCAAAGCGAAAGAAGAAATATGATTCACTGTCGCGACATGCCGCTCGGGGTGAGTGTACGTGCAGGTCAAAACTCCATTCTAAGGCGCGCAGATGAGTCATGTGGTGGAATCCTGGTTGCACAGTGACCTACTCATACTCACTTTGTCAGGATCACAAATCATGTTGTGGCAGCAATCTGCATCTGTAGTGCAAGGTATTGGGCTACAGTTTTGTGCACTGACAGACATAGATGTTGTCAAAGCAACAACAACGGCGAGCAAGGAGAAACGCATTTTCTCTGCGAGGTAATGTCTTCTGAGGTGAATCTCGAATGATGTCTCTGAGGATGGGGGAACACTACAGGACGACGGCCAGCTTCTATATCCTGTATATGCTGACGGGCACGACTTTGATTTGGCAGAATTGTTGTTGCTGTTGGATGGCACAAATTTCGGTAGAACTTGCAGTAGCGTGTTCAATTGATTAGGACCACTGTAATCATAACCTGCCGTTACTGGGGTTCTATTATGTTGCGCCCCTGGTATAGTTCACGATGTGTGAGTTCTCCCGCATGAATTATTGAGTTGAACTTTGTAATTCGGAATTTCTGCACTTATGCTATTTGCGTGCTGCTAGTAAAGAACAACTATTTCATTCTGTGGCGTCGGCTAGGACCTGCAGTTCATGAGAGAATGGAAAGCTGAACAAAAAACACAAGATTCAGTGTACTTACCTACTGATAATTAAGCCACCAGCTGCGTGGAGGAGTGGATGTGTTTGAAAATATCAATCGAAGGTGAGCGAGAGGGGAGAATTCACCGAGACATCCAGCCGCGAGTCGCTAGGACCGGCTAGGTTTTGAACTCCGCTAAGATCTAACCAGTGTGTAGTGTAACTGCCATACAATCCAATCCTACATCTGCATCAGGCCTCAGGCCCAGTGAAAACCCCACTATGGCGTGATACGATGGGATCTGTTTTTTTTTCTGTTTGTAACGTCGTCGATAGGGTGAAATAGGGCAGATTATGCAAAACAAATTGTAGTCACATTGCTTTGCGTTGTTTGTTGTGTGACTTGTGTCGTTTGTGTCGTTTTTGCGTCGTACCTTAGATCGTTACATCACAATTTCACCGTTTCTTCCGATCTTTCGTAGCTTCGCATCGCATCGCACACGCTGTGCATTGCATCATAGCACTCTCGCGCAACGTGTGACGGTGTGACATGATATCATCATTGTATCTGAGTCCTAAGTACAAGTCAACTTATCTTCTTACTATTACAATCATGAAGTTGTCTTCTCTCTTTTTCATCATCGCGATCTCAGTTTTTACAGGACCTCACTGCCATTTTTTTCGTCTCCCACTGAGGCCGTAGGTGTAAGTGGTATTGTTAATATTCATAAACAGATTTGATTTTTACTAACACAAGTCGAAAGGGTGGGTATATGCGTTCAAAAAGTGCACATGGGTGCCCGCCAGTCTTGTGAGCCATTAGAGGACTCTCTGTTCTCGTCTTTCTGCCTGCTTACCCCACACTGATGGTGCTCTGACCGCATCCTACTCTTAGAAAGTGCGCAGTGTTTTCGTCTTTTGGCCTGCTTACTTGATGTTGATGGTGCTCTGGTTGCGTCCCGCTCTCAGCAAGTGCGTGATCTCGTCTTTCACTACGTTGCATACTCGCTGATGGTGCTCTGGCCGCGTCCTGCTCGCATTTTGTGTATGTTCTTATCATTTGACCTGCTTACCTTATGCTGATGGTGCTCTGGCCACATTCCGCTCTCAGAAAGTGTGTGCTCTCATCCTTTGACCTGATTACCCCACGCTGATGGTGCTCTGGCTACGTCCTGCTCTCAGTATGTGCATGTTCTCGTCTTTCGACCTGTTCACCCCACGCTGATCTTTCGAATATCTTGATTTCTCACCTATGCAAAAAATCAGAGACAAACATATGACGTCGGTAGGCATCACATATATTGCATGATGGGGCACGATCTCCTCCGACGACATGAGTTTTTCATTCAATTTTCAGATAAAATCTTATCACACCATATCATGTAGTACAGTAAAATGCATGGATTGATATGATGAGAAACGATGTGCTACGACAGTGCATGATATCAGTAGTACTAGGTATCGCGGCAGCATAAAAGCAGGTGCGGGGCGCGCAGCAGCTTAGCCTAGGAACTGCATGGGTAAACCTGCGGGTGTGGGCAGTCGTACCGGCACCCATACAGGGCACAGGAAACAATGCGTGCGTGAATCTGTCGACGATAGATGGCGGAAGCTCGGTACTGAGTGACATGGATGGTGGAGCACGAAAGATGGGGGAACACTAAGCAGAGAGCCAGAAAGTGATGGCCGTAGCACCGTCAGTGTCCGCTAAGAAGCTCAGAAGACAAGATCACGCACCATCTGAGAGCATGTCATGGCCAGAGCACTATCAGCGTCGGGTAAGCAGGTCAAATGACAAGGACACGCACTTCCTGAAAGCGGGACACAACTGCAGCACAATCAGCATCAGGTAAGCAGGTCAGAAAACGAGATCACGCACAAGCTGAGAGCAGGACACGGCCAGAGCACCATCAACGTCGGGTAAGCAGGCCAAAAGACAAGAACACGCACAGACTGAGAGCGGGACGCGGCGAGAGCACCATTAGCGTGGGGTGAGCAAGTCAAAGGACAAGAACAGGGAGAGTTCCGAATCACCAGTGTCATCGTCATCTTCGAACTTGATGCGTTGCGATTTGTATACTGTGAGCCATTCCTGAAGTTGCTGGATTCGAGTTTCGGAGGGAGTGCTGGCACTTGGTGTGCGCATATACCCACCCTATCAAGATATTCGAAAGATCAGCGTGGGGTGAACAGGTCGAAAGACGAGAACATGCACATACTGAGAGCAGGACGTAGCCAGAGCACCATCAGCGTGGGGTAATCAGGTCAAAGGATGAGAGCACACACTTTCTGAGAGCGGAATGTGGCCAGAGCACCATCAGCATAAGGTAAGCAGGTCAAATGATAAGAACATACACAAAATGCGAGCAGGACGCGGCCAGAGCACCATCAGCGAGTATGCAACGTAGTGAAAGACGAGATCACGCACTTGCTGAGAGCGGGACGCAACCAGAGCACCATCAACATCAAGTAAGCAGGCCAAAAGACGAAAACACTGCGCACTTTCTAAGAGTAGGATGCGGTCAGAGCACCATCAGTGTGGGGTAAGCAGGCAGAAAGACGAGAACAGAGAGTCCTCTAATGGCTCACAAGACTGGCGGGCACCCATGTGCACTTTTTGAACGCATATACCCACCCTTTCGACTTGTGTTAGTAAAAATCAAATCTGTTTATGAATATTAACAATACCACTTACACCTACGGCCTCAGTGGGAGACGAAAAAATGGCAGTGAGGTCCTGTAAAAACTGAGATCGCGATGATGAAAAAGAGAGAAGACAACTTCATGATTGTAATAGTAAGAAGATAAGTTGACTTGTACTTAGGACTCAGATACAATGATGATATCATGTCACACCGTCACACGTTGCGCGAGAGTGCTATGATGCAATGCACAGCGTGTGCGATGCGATGCGAAGCTACGAAAGATCGGAAGAAACGGTGAAATTGTGATGTAACGATCTAAGGTACGACGCAAAAACGACACAAACGACACAAGTCACACAACAACAACGCAAAGCAATGTGACTACAATTTGTTTTGCATAATCTGCCTATTTCACCCTATCGACGACGTTACAAACAGAAAAAAAACAGATCCCATCGTATCACGCCATAGTGGGTGTTTCACTGGGCCTCAGGAAGAAGCTGAGCGCTGAATGCCTGTCGTAGCTTCAGAAGCACCTCTCTGAATCCATCGAAACAATTTTCAATAAATGTTGCAACGGAAATTCTTATGTCGAACAAAAGACGCGTCAACATTCCGGCTGGGTAAAATGGATCAAATGCTGGACTAAAGTTGACACCTACGCGCCGCGCGGATTGTAGATGGGAACGTGCTACGGTGGCCAGGTGTGTATGTGTTCACTGTGCGTTGATTATTTCTTAATTAGCAGCAGCCATGGTTGTACTCAAGGTATCCAATCTATGCACTGTCTAGACAGGCGGCCATCGGTACCCTGTAAAACCGAATACTGGCCATTCCTTGGAACTCCGATCTGCTGTGCCCAACGGATCATTATTCTCACGATGACAGCAATGTCACATCGGTTAGTCGTCGAAGTGTTCTATTGTTATCTTGACTGCGCATTCAGTTGCTGTTCGGCGTATGTGCTTTTCGAGCATCAGGATTCTGAGTATATCGGTCGTGTGAATGTGAACCGGGAGGCCTTGGGTGGCCGGGCGAAGATAATAGGACCTACGCGATCATCTGACGTGCATTACTCGGATCGGGCTCCGGGTATTACTAGTAAGTCTCTGGTACTAGAGCAGAAGATGATATATCAGTGCACTAATCAGTGTCGTTACCACATGTTCTCGCTGAACTTCTCCATACAACCACGTCCAACGTGGATCTAAGGAGTCAGTTTGTCAGCACGTGGTGGATGATTGGATCTCGTTGAGATTCGAGAATGTATGTTGTATCATATAAACACGATGATGAGTTTTTTTCTACATGATATTCAGAATGGTTTACTTTACGACCCTCACAAAAATCTGACCGTTTTGACCATATTTTCAGGCTTACTATCAGCATTGTACCTGTGGAGGTGTCGCTGTCGCTGGACTGTTATTATTCAATAGTTAAGTGTACCATTTCATGCAACGACATGCGTCAACGTGAGACTGCTGACTCGAATTCACCTGAAATTGGACCCAAGCGATCAGCGCATCATTTCGAGGCAGTTGCTGTAGTCCGGTGCACGTCACCCACAGAATCATGGAATGATACACAGGGAAGCTGGACCTACAACTGCAGTGCAATCCTAGGGTCACGTGTTCAGCCTGTGTCTGATGTGCGTTATCTTTTGATCAAAAAAGGATATGTACCTTTGTAGGCGTCATGCACACTGGATGTGGAACGGAAGCTGTGTCGTCACCGAGTCAATAGAGGCTTAATCTCCGATGGCTTCCCACAGTTTCCTATCTCACCTGATTGACTGACGCTTCTAAATGCTAGGATTGCGCGACTGTGCTTGTGATTGGGCGTGATATTCTTGAACAATAGGCCTCTTTGAGTCTTGAAGGGCCGGACTCGTACATATAACTGAGGTGACATCTGAAAGCCTTTCCAGATTCCAACCCATTACCACAGCTTACCACACGTCTCAGCCCATACTATCATGCAGACCGCAGACTCTCAGAACGGTGTTTCGCACGTTCAGCGTCATTCAGAGTTTTATTTTGCAGACGGAAACATCACCTTTCTCGTACGCTATGATGTCCTGAATCTATCTCGCATGCGCTGACCGCCACTCGTGCACAGGTTGAAAATACATTCTTTCGCGTTCACAGGTCCTTCTTCGAGCGCGAATCTGAGGTTTTCATCCGGGAACTTGCACAAGTTCCCCAGGATGGAATATCTGATGACAGCGCGTTTCAGGTCGAAGACGTGACTAGTGATGACTTCGCGACGTTCCTCTGGGTCTGGTACAGTCCGTAAGCTCTCAGTTAGTTCTTCCACCGATATCGTCCTTGACTTTGGGTTACAGGAAGTACAGACTGGACAGGAAATCGTCAGACAACTGGCTCGTCATACTCGAGCTCTCTACGAGGTGGCAATTTCTTGAGATGAGGGAGCTGGCTATTGATCAGCTCCAGAATCTCAAGATAGACCCCGTAGAAAAGATCGCGATCTATAACAAGTATGAGATCGATAGATCGCTGCTTTTGCCTGAATACAAGCACCTTTGCACGCGCCAGGGTCAGATGTCGATCGAGGAGGGTGAGAAGGTCGGGTTATTCACTGTCCTCGCTATACATCAGGCTCGGGAGCGTGCAATGAATAGTGCAGTGGCAAAAGAGTGTCGCAGCCCGACTCTTGCTGATGTCGATGATGAGAAACTGGAAGAGATATTGAAGGATATCTTCAATCTCAACCAGAATTCTACTACCTACACGCATCACGTGGCGCAGATATTCATGCGCCCTCAGGAGACACTGACAGCCAGGGTGTTCAGGCGCAGGGGCAATCAAACGCGCCCCCTATCATTGGCACTCCACAGTCCAATGCAAACAGAACCACGAACAGGCCGTTTGGGACAGGTTGGGTAAGTTGGGTCTTCCACCAGGGAGAAAGTGTCATTGATTCATTTAAACAGTCCCCTCAAAACGTCAATGGGCAGGGAGATGCTACAGGAACGGTGTTTGCATGTGACTCACTAACCGCAACTGACACTCAAAGAATATAGGATAGAACCTGATAATTGATCATCGGAGGCGATCTGAGTAGCTCAGGTGAAAGTCTGACTTGTGTGACCGGGGTTGGAGCGACACGCGTATTAGGCTATAGCCTTATTTCAACATTCATCGAGTCTGCGATAGCATTGGTGCTTGTATATATTGTTATCTATGTACTATGAACTTCATAAAGTCTCGACACTTGCGATCGGTTTGTTGTGTGGACACAAAATTTGCATAATCCAGACTCATTTTGTTTCGAGTCCTCTAGCTATGGGTCAAACCAGGTTTCTATCGACGTAGGTGGCACTTCCCGAATTATTATATCGCTTGCGATAAATTTCGTCGATGTCACATGACATGTGGAGATAGTGCAATCATTCCAGGGCGCAATAGTTTGACTGCCTTGATGTGTAGAAGATCAGCCGCAAACTTAAATGGACGCTTATTGATAACGCAGCGCATCGCAACGAGGGCAGGATGGGCCTCAAGTGTATACTACTTACTTTGAAACTGAGCCGCTAACAGTTTGATGGGCACCCTTCGCATTCGGACTGAAACACCACACCGCTGAACACGTTCTTCGACGAAGCCCCGACTGAGGTGTTTTGTCCCTTGTCCAGTTGGTGTGCGGTTTTGCTGATGTGATTTGTGGTTGACAATTAGTACGGCATCTAAAAGTTTGAACTCGAGATGCGTTGCGGCTGCTGTCAGCTTTCAAGCAACGTCATAAGGATATCGTGAGTGATCATATGCAGCGAAATTTAACCGAACTTTAGATGCAGCTGGAAATTGTGAATGAAATCATTGAATGAAGATGGGGACATACATATAATCTCGTCGGGTTTGCCTCAGACATCGAGATCGGTGACATTAGCTTCTTTTGGTGGGAGACTCTAACACGTTCAAGTTGGCGATATCACCGTGCGCTTACAGCTGTTGGCAGTTAATGTATCAAGTTCAATATCGCTCGTCGGTCTACTGGGAGAGGTGCCTGACGTGAGAATGCCAGTGTCTTGCAACAATTGCAATCGCGAGTTATGAGTTAAAGTAAGCACTCAGCTGTGCTACGCATAATGAATCTGAGACACTGCCGCAGGTTGATGTCGCGTAGAGTTTTATAAAGATAATTCATCGATAGTCTTCGATATTTTCAGGACCTCGTACCCGGCGTACCCGCACAGGTACCTACAGTTATACCCATGTCACTGTTGGCAGAACTCGGCAAAACTGGTTGTGCCTGGTCCACGGCAGAATTTACGCAAGGGGGGCTGACAGAGCTCCAAAGTATCTGAGACTCGCGGAGATGTAATGTAGATCTCATAACATCCTGATTCGAGTGCTTCGGCTGCGCTTCTGGAAGTTAGTTCTACTGCCGCCATGGAGAGATGCAAAGTTTCAAACATAGATTATAATGATCACCCCTTGAGTAATTCAGAGAATTAACGAAGTTGAAGTGCTCGAGGAAAATGCATTTGACTCAGACTCCAGAGTCGAATCGGTTCGAACTAGACTATTCTAGTCGAGGTGTGATGTGACGGGTCATTATGTAATGTTGTACTGTGACATAGTCTTGCCGGTTGTATTACATAAACCGGCTGACAGTATTTAGTTCTGCTACCCGTACCCGTCCGCACCACGATTTACCCCCGGACCGTGCAAACGTTACCATAGTCAGTTCACGCCCTAATTGACGGCGCAGTCACTGTAGTCGCATCTTAATACACTGCATGGTTCAGGACTCCAGGCAAGTAAGCATGCATACATCTTATTATAACAATTCTCGGACTACATCGCAGTATTAATCTTCATTCCCAAGGGCGCGGCCTCTATACAGCGCTTTGGGTGAACGGCACCATGACTTTCCCCAAAGTAAAACTCTCACTGTCAAAAGCCCTCGGCATCATGAATAGTCACCACGGATTCAAACACATCACCATGTGTCTTCATCACAGCTGTGGGGAGAAGACAAGATCATTTATTGATTGCTCAGGCGGCCCTGTTTTTTTCAACTCATGTCAAGAACAGTTTCTCACCGTATCAGGGCTGTTGCTCAGACATACAGCTTTTCTTGTCGCGTAACGTGATATGCTGAGCTACAGATGGAGTTTTGCATATATAATGTGGAGAGCTATTATGATTCTCGTAACCCAGCTTCCTTTCATTGACAGGATGTACTTCTTTGCTTCGCTTCTATTCTCAGGAGCTGCGATCGCTGTTGCGCAGGCTGGAGAAGCCAAGCGCGACGCAAGTCAGCCCTACTTCGACATATATCAAGGTCCAAACGAGCAAGATTCGATCATCAATGATCCTTCTACTCAACTGGATTACACCCTGTCTGGGGGAGAGGCGTAAGTTAGCTACTCCTCAACCGTACTTCACAAATAACAAGTATGTTGTATGCAGATATCCCAACCCGTACATGGCAGACAGACTAGGAACGACTGGCCCTCTTCTGATTTCGTCCACTAACCTGGCAAGGAATTTCCTTGGAATAGCGTCGATCTTTCCTAATATACATCTCAGATCGAATCACTGGCTCACTTTGTCCGTGAGAGAGTGGTAAGACACGCAGGATTCTCCGCAATACCACTGCTAATGAGCTCTTTGCAAAGCCTAGAGCACTATCCACGCAAAAGGCGGAGGTGCTCATGGTTGGTTTGAAGTGACCACACCTGTGGGTGCGAACTATTCGATGGCGACAGTCTTCTCGGAGGTCGGCAAGCGTACCCCAGTCACTGCCCGGTTTCTACAATTGCCGGTAATCTGGGCAATGCGGATACTGTTCGGATCTGCGAGGGCTCGCCTTTAAGTACATGAGCTAGTTTGGTATTGCCGCCACGTGCTCAACGTGTTTTGTTTCTAAACTTAGGTTGCGCACAGAAGACGGAATCTTGGACTGGGTAAGCGTTTATCGTGTAAGGGTGCCTCCTGAAGCTAACATACCACAAAGGTCTTCTTAAACCACCCTGTTTTCTGGCTTCGCGATCCAGCAAAATTCCCTCGTTAGTATAACGAATCCCTCCATGACTTGTCATATTGAATATGCATACAGACTTCATCCGTTCTCAGAAACGCAACCCTCAGACAAACACTGTGGATTAATGT
>NW_024541740.1:0-14275 GCF_016758755.1 Suillus discolor
GTATGCATCACAATGAGAACGCAATCACTTTTCGGCGAATATCTGCATCATGTGTTCCAGGGTATCCGCCAAATTGTTCCACCTCTCAGTTTTTTCGTAAAGCTTTGCGATTCCCTATGTATTGCACTAGATGAGAATCACTTATGAGGGTAGAACACACTATACCTGCCATGTGAGTATTTGATCATCCTTGAGTTCTATGGCCTTTCGATAAGCTGATGTAAAAAATTAGTTTATATGCGCCAACAACGGTCGTCAGGTTTACTTGCTCGCTCTTCGTGCTGGCCGAGTTCTAAGAGAGAAAGACCAAGAAAACATGGCTGCCCAGCGCAAGATAGTCGATATGAGATTCGCAACACATCCTTTAGATTGGGAACGCACGCAGTATAGTTATCAGGCTCGTATTCAAGAACCTGTGCAGCGGCTTCACGTGCTTGTTTCGTACTTTTTCTGTCCAATAGCATCTCTCGCTGCCTTCAACTTGGATTTCGCGAATGATGACATGATCTGCAGTCGCCGCAGCAGAACTCGACTGGGCGCTCGGAAAAGCGCTCTAGAGTACAAACCACCCTGGCCTATGTGAAGATAGTAATGTGTTCGAGCTTACGTAGAAAATGAAGTGTCGTGCAGAATGTCTTCACAAGTGTTATGCCCAGTTGATCTACTGCTGTGAAGCTGCTGGTAGTACTCGTCCAATCCGACATCAGATGAAACGGTGGCTTACTAAAGCGAGGCCGACATAATAAACCGTTCTGATTTTGCATCGTCCTCAAATCTTTAGGCTCACCAGCGTGATATATATGTTCTTCATTGGCAACTAGGACTAGACTTGTCCAGTCGAAGGACGATGACGAACCTGAGATACAGGGTTTGCAAAAACGACGATAACGAATACAGTGAGAAACGGTGCTAATAATTTGTGTACTGTGAGCCAGTATCGAACTCAGATCTACACATACATAGTAAGTACTACTAGTATAGCGCTGACATAAAGGATATCATATAGGTTCATACAGAGGAAAATGCAGAACAGTCATTAACAGGATGAAGCCTTGAACGGATTTTTCAACAGTGATGTGCGCACAGCGCCTTGGCCAGGGGAACCCAAATCTCCGAAGACAATAATACGTGACTAAGGCAGACTTTTTTTTTTCATCGAGTCGAAGCTGGACTGGAACTGCGAGGTGGTTTCGGTACCTGTTCTGTAGGACCCATAAATAAGACAGCGGATGACTTGTTCTGATCGGTGTCGACGTGCGCGCATCGCGGGTGAGGATTTTGGATCGTCAGGGAGAGAAGTGATACAAGCGTGTGTGGAGAACCGCATTCCGAGGCGTTCCAGATTGTCCTTGTTCTTCGTCCACCACACATCCATGTCCTTAGGATAATCTTCCAAGGAGGTGACCACAGCGGCGACCGTTACGCCGCCTGCCACAGTGGCTGTGGAACCAACGATATCAATGAAGGATTTATAATCCTTGATCAGTGCTCTCTGGGCCCTCGATCCCCTCATGCAATATAGAAGAAGGTAGACTCCGTCATCTCTGTACAAGCTTCTTGTATGACTTTTTCAGGCGCCATTTTGTAAAAAGGGTCTGGAAAAAACCCATTGATGCGGTCGAGGAAACTTCCCAAAGTTTGAATTGGCGATCTCCAAGACTGACTTGATGGGAGGTATGCTGCAATGTGCAGGTTGCTGCGTCTGGCGACGTCTGTGCAACGTCGCGTCCCATAATCAAGTTGATGATGGCGCTCTTTCCAACTCCAGTCTCCCCGAAAAGTAACACATTCAAAGGACCTGCATCTGACTTGACCGCGTGGAGGAATCAGTACGCATAAACACAATACATCATTAGGTTCTCACCAGCGACGAGACCGTAGAGAAGAGATGATGTGTTGAAGGACCAGAGGGAACGGTATTGCGTGATGGAACAAGCGTTTTCGAGGAAGACTGAAACGACGGTGCGGCAGACTGGTTAATAAACATTTGAGCTAAATTGCTTCAATCACAAGCTGGCGAGTTCATACCTGCTCTGCAACCAAGCCTGTATTTTGACGGCTTTCTTGTACCCCGTCAACAAGGACGTCCTATCAGAGTCAGAAACTCTACTCCTACACGACGAGATAAGTCAAGAGCTTACATCCTGTTTCAAAGCCTCTAGCTCCCCCGTTATGAAGTTCATAGCCGTTAGGGCACATGGACGAGCAGGTGGATCAATTGACCAACACTGCTCGATATGACCCCAGCGGGCGTCTGTGACGTCAGACGTCGCCTCGGATACCTCAGGACGCAGGACATCCTCTCCATTTTGTATTTTTTGAATGACTTTGTACTCGTCAATGTCGTGCCAAGGAATAATCAGAGTCAACAACTAGGATGAATGATACATTAAATGTAATTTTGTGGACTCAAAACGCTTACACTTACATGGAACATGACACGACCAAAAGAATACATGTCGTTCTGCGTAGTCGGTTTAATATTAGAAGGGGGATCGTGTGGCCTGAGCAACTCAGGCGCAGTCCACCTCACTGCACCAGACCGAACAGTTGATCCTTCAATTTGGCACATTTTTAAATGTCCGCAGAGGACATTTGACAAACCGAAGTCCGTTAGGCAAGCCTTGTATTCTCCTTCCTTGAGATCTACCAAAACGTTAGACTGCGTTGTTTAGTGAGTGCAATTAAATGTAGAAATGATGAGCTCACGCTCGTTATGTCGCCGTGAACAACAGGAAAAGAGTGAACTAACGGTCAATTTATTAGTTGAGACAAGGTGACCATGAAGGGAATACAAACGATAGTAGAGCCCAGATGCTATGCCGTGAAGCTAGGATGATTCAGTCGAGGTCCATTGCAGCTAAACAGGTTTAAGTTACCAGCTTCAATTTGGATTTGATGGTTAATATAGCACCCTGTTCTCTGATCAAATGGGACAGCGTGCCGTCCGGAAACCACTGGGAGACAAGGGCTGTGGTTGGCCCGAAGTCCTCTGTCGTTCCATAAAGTGTGACGATATTGTCATGGACGAGGTGTGCCCATATTGCAGTTTCTCGTCGAAACCTCTAGCGAATCCACGTAAAATAGTGTTCAAAACAGAAAAAAAATAGATCCTCACTCTTAAGTCCTGCTCTGAGATGGGATTCGTGTGGTGCCTGAAGGTTTTTACTGCAACCTGTAGTGCGATAATGGACAGGCTGATCAGCAAGTGACACCAGCGCTACCCACTGGCCAGACCTTCTTGACGGGGCCTGACGGTTTTCTCCATTCACATCTGTAAACGTTTGCGAATGCACCACCGGCAACGTAATCCTTTATTCCACCGAAGATCTGGCCTGTCAGATCTTCTGCTAGTGCCAGTTGTATTCCGGGACTAAAAAAAGGGAGCTGAATTAACGAAGACTTGTTTCAGTATGAACACCCTACAGAGGTGGAAGTTCCGAGGTGGATGCCTAAGTAAAATATATCAGGATCCGGCACTGATTGGGATAACAGTGGACTTGTGCAAACCTGTGAGCCATAGTCCCTAGACTGGGTGCTGCACTCAGAGACTTTTTTGTTCCCCGTGGACTGCCCTGCGTCCCGTTGACTCGAGGTGCAGGGTTCGTCATAGACAGTGTTGGAACGCGCTGCCGTAGTAGGTACTGTTCTGCCCCCGGGAAGTCCTCTTTGGGAGCCTGAGCGTGTGAAAAGATTGACTGTCAAAATACGTTGACCACTTCCATTGTGCACAGCCTTAGATTTCGAGGTCACGACCGACGGCTGAGGTGGGTTGGACATTTGGAACGTTGTCCGTCGAGTGGTGAGTTCGAGTCTAAATCATGAGAGGGCGCTAGTCTCAAATGCTGGAAACTTAGAATTTAAGCTTCAAGCTATATAGCGTGGGGTCATCGTCATCGTGCATGCCCATTGCCCTGTGCCCATTGCCCAACGATATTATTGGCACCCGCTCAACATCCGCTAGTAGCCCACTAGCGCCTATAAATTAATGGAATTTAGAACTCCTCTAGAAAGTCACTAGCATGGATGACGACTGATATACACAGCACAGACATTTTAGCATCAAATGGCAAGAGCAGTGGTCACGAACGATGTCGATTAAGTGAAGTACTTACTGTTAGGATGTACACATAAAAACTATAGCCTCTTACTGTGACAGTGTTCACTAAGCCGAACAACCAGAGAGACTTATTTGGCAAACAAAGTAAAGTGACTATTAGTTAGTAGTTACATTTAGGCTATATCGTATCAGAGTCTCACGTGCTAAGCGCTGAATATTGTTGCTACGCTAGAGCTTGACTTTCAACTACAACGTCAACTCAGCTGGCTGCTCCGGGCTCACGATTTTTCGTTTATTCCCTTGTCTTTCATTTCTAACCGCTCTTTATTATTCTCAGATACCAAAGCACCGTTCTGGGTGTACAAGTCAGTCTTTTTTCTGGAGAGAGTCATGGCGGCTAGGTTCGCACCACAGCCTACGTACGCATCTGCTGATGTCCCAGTCCCTACAAATCGTCCACCTCAGCCAACGGGCACCACTATACGCCGTGCAAAAACCCTCACTCGCCCGGAGCGAAGTGTCGCACCAGTGCCTCTCATTAATCCCCAGTCATCCCTCACCCCTTCCGCATCAGGTACTATTCAAACCGGCTCCCGGAGCAGTGGTTTCGACCCATGGCGCTTGTTCGCTCAGATCGTTACTTTCTGGGCTCCATCCTGTTTGCTTAGCTCTCTCGGGGGTCTCAAAGACAAGGGCAAGATACAGGCATGGAGAGAGAAAATCGCCCTATGTTTCATCATTGCTATCTTATGTTTTATCATTGGCTTCATTACCGTCGGCACCCAGAAGGTCTTGTGTCCCGAGACATCCAGCATAAACCCCTCGCGGTACTCGATTCTTGGCTCACTCCCCGGCACGCTGAGCATACTTGGCATTTTATACAATGTCACCCAAGCCAACAGTCCTGCGAGTGTGAACCTCGATCAACTCACCCTTAAAGAGCCAGGACAGGACATCACTCCCTACTTCTATCGCACTGCCAGCCAATATTCCGCATGCCAAGGTCTCAAATTCCGTGTTGCCTTGGACCAACCGTGTATATCTACAACAGACTGTCCTCTTGGTGCAATCAATGCCTCTTCCACCTTTACGCAACTCAATATCCAGGAGACAAATCTTCTGCTTGGTTACGACTGGGACCAAGTCGCTGCCCTCCCAAATTATTTCGTAATTGATGGTGCCGTACTCAACATGAATCCCTACATGACACAACATCCCAGCCCGGTAGCTTCCGACCCCGTAGATCTCGCAATCCGCACTATCCTGAAGACACAGGCGAGCTCTAGTGGAAAGGATGGCACCCGTCTATTCTACAACCGTGCTGACATCCTTACAGCAGTTCCATGCCTCTATCAGCGATACTATGCAGGAAACATTGCCAAGATCACCCCCGGCTGCTTCGTCAGCTCCCTCTTCCTATATGTTGGACTCATCGTCATCCTTGCCCTCGTCCTTGTCCGCTTTGCAATGGCGTGTGTATTTAGCTGGTTCCTATCTGCGAAGCTTGCAGGTCACCCGGACACGTCGCATCTCAACAGGTCGGCCATCAGTCCGGCGGTGATGCCTGGGGGTGCAAATATCTCAGTTGACAACCGCACGGGTACAGCACCATGGGCTGGCCCTCATGGGTCGAAGAAACTCGTGAAAGCAATCCCTACCCGCCTTCCTGCATCTTCCAGCACAACCCTATTACCGGAAGCTGCACCCATCATGTCTCTCACGCAAATTGGTGCCGAGTTATTCGCCATCTGCCTCGTAACGTGCTACTCTGAGGGTGAAGACTCTATACGTTCCACGCTGGATTCCATTTCTCGGACGACTTACTCTGATGCACGCAAGCTACTTTTTATTGTGGCCGATGGCATGATCACTGGTGCAGGAGAGAAGATGAGCACACCTGATATATGTGTGGGATTGCTGGATGCGGATCCTCGATTCGGCAATCCCATGCCCATGAGTTATCTTGCAATTGGAAGTGGAACGAAACGGGAAAATAGGGCAATGGTCTATGCAGGACACTACAGTACGCCTTCATTTCTTTGTGCGAGGGCCTATTGCTAATAACATCGGTCAGCGGTTGCTGGTCGTCGCACACCTACTGTGATTGTTGTAAAGTGCGGAACGGAGGCCGAGGCTACCAGCGACAAAAAACCTGGAAACCGCGGCAAACGAGACAGCCAGCTCATTCTCATGAACTTTTTCTCTCGCGTCACATATAACGATCGGATGACCCCTCTTGATTTTGACTTGTTCCGGAAGATCCATACCCTGATGGGTGTCACGCCTGACTTCTTTGAGGTCTGTTTGATGGTGTGTGTTCATCTACCACTTTACTTTCATGTATTGATGTATCCACAGGTTGATGCCGATACCAAAGTATACCCCGAGTCGCTAAAATACCTAGTCAACTGTATGCACCACGACCAGATGATCATGGGCGTCTGCGGGGAGACTCGCATAGCGAACAAACGTGATTCCTGGGTCACCGCCATCCAAGTCTTCGAATACTTCATCTCCCACCACTTAGCCAAAGCCTTCGAATCCGTCTTTGGTGGTGTTTCATGTTTGCCAGGCTGTTTCTCCATGTTTCGACTGAAAGCGCGCAAGACGACGGGTGACGACTGGATACCTCTCATTGTTAAGCCTGAAATTGTACGCGAATACAGTCAAAGCGAGGTCACCACGCTGCACCAACAGAACCTTCTTTTACTCGGAGAAGACCGCTTCCTCACCACCATTCTCCTTCGTACATTCCCCAATCGCAAGATGATGTTCTTACCCCAAGCCAAATGCCGGACTGTTGTACCCGATACTTTCAAAGTTCTCCTCTCTCAACGTCGTCGATGGATTAACAGCACGATCCACAATCTCATGGAACTCGTTCTTGTGCGCAATCTATGCGGGACATTCTGTTTT
Organism: Suillus discolor; assembly: GCF_016758755.1. Classification (NCBI taxonomy): domain Eukaryota; kingdom Fungi; phylum Basidiomycota; class Agaricomycetes; order Boletales; family Suillaceae; genus Suillus; species Suillus discolor. Next base: position 6,977 of record NW_024541740.1, read on the forward strand.
AGCATGCAATTTGTGGTCTTCATGGATTTGCTCGGGACGGTCGTACTACCCATCGCCATCGTGCTCACGTATGCGCTCATTGTGGGCATGATCATGCAACCCCCAACAACCTTCGAGGAAGCGATCCCCCTCATGCTACTTGTGTCTGTACTGGGTCTTCCCGCTGTGCTGATATTGATAACAACGAGGAAGGTTGTATATGTGTTCTGGATGATTATATACCTCGTGGCACTTCCGGTGTGGAATTTTGTTCTTCCCGTGTATGCGTTCTGGCATTTTGATGACTTCTCATGGGGAGAGACGAGGTATATACATTCCGTTTCGTGCAAGTGGTTGCTGCAGTGCTAACGTATAGCTTACAGGAAAGTGGAAGGGGAGACAAAGGGAGAAGGACATGGTGCTGGCTCTGGCACCTTCGATGGTTCCTCGGTTACTCTTCGCCGCTGGGAAGATTGGGAGCGCTCACGCTTACGCAAACTCAAGCGTGAGGAACGGCGGCGGCGTGACTTTGATCGTATGCATCCAGCGGGGTACATTTCTGAAAACGACCTACTAAGCGCTCGCAATGAAGCACGTAGTCCATACGGCGACGGATCAGACACGTATTCCTTTGTGTCATCCGAGGACGATCATTATGGTCCGCAGATTGGTGGATACAACGAGAACAATGCTCAGTTCCCTGCTCCGCCTGTCGGCCTGTTTGCCTCTGGGCATGGGGCTGATGGGAACAAGGTGGTTGGCGGTGCAGAGTTGGAGGCGATGTTAGAGAGTGGGTTTGATGATGACGAGAGCCCGCAACGGACACCCACGAGCGCGATGTACGCCGCACGGTATCAGCTCAGTGATAACCCATCACAACAGCGTCTCATGTCCTACGCGTCATCCGACTCGGGCTCACGAACACCCCCCGTACAGCATCAACCGTACGGCACACGAATAGAGGACCAGAGTCGCACTGGTGAGAGGTATGGCCCGCTGGGTCCGTTAGATCCAGGAGAGAAGTTTTAGATTGGGACGCTTGTTTTTCTGAGGACGGTATCTCATTCGATGTTTCATACATACTGCACATAGTGTCTGTGGGTTTTTATAAGTATCTCATATGTTTACCCACAGGGTGCTCACTATATTTGGTACGGAATGGTAGATACTATAATCATTCAACACTTGCTGTTATGTAGCTGTTTTCTCTACGAATACATGACAGGACTATAATATCGCGTACATGCTCAAGTTTTTTTTTTCTCACTCGACGCGCGAGATTACTTATGAAGATGCGAAGCCCTGTGAGATAGCATATGGAGAATTTTCATTCTATTGTGCGATGCAGTGATATATAGAAGAATATCTCGTACGAGAACTATCTGCAATTGTGGAACTTTGTTATGTAGATCGTTTGCAGCAATTTTGATCGCGAGGGATCCAATTCTGTCTCTAGGACAGCTAAGTCAGTATCTTCTTGGAGTCTGCGTCGTTCCCTTCTTGGTGAACCGTATTCTTGCCACCTATAGAAACATTATCAGACAGTAAAGTTGCATCTTCTGTGTTTAGCTTCGAACGCACAACTTGCACCAGTTCACGCAGAGCCATCTGACCTCCAAGTCGAAGATCGCTAATAGAGAGTGATTGATGAGGAGATTACAAGCCTAATCAAGCACTACGAAACGATGTAGAGCATGAAGTGTCGTGTATTACTGGGGATATAAATTAGTAGGGATTGCAAGGTACTGAGATTGATCACTCATGCGCTGAAAGGTGGCCTGTATCCGTGTGTTCGAACTTTTAAGCTGTTCTATATCTTCAGCTTGTTCGCCCATAAATTCCTAGACAAAATCACTCAGAGCATTCTGAACCGAGGGGCCGTCGGTTGCTACCTGTGACTATTGTTTAGTAACTAAATGACGAAGTAAAGATGACGCCGCCGCCTACCTTTCTTTTTTCCTTCTTCGATCAACTTCATCTTAAGCTCCAACACTTCTTTATCTCATACAAAGAGTTCTGCTGACAGCTGCACGCAATACACAGGCGGTTCCTTCGTCGAAGCTGACCACAAGCTTAGTATCCAGCATTTTAAACAATGCGGTAAATGTCTTGTCCGATTGTTGCAGGGATGGACAGACTCGTGATCCGTTCGAAGCGATTGTCAGTGGTGAGCGGATTAGAAACTGTATGAGAGGGCATCGTTGATAAGACGTGTGTGTGATTGCATGAAATACAAACCTATGAAGAAATCTACCTTCGCTCAATTCGATGGGAGATTACTGAGTACGAGAAGAGTTGGAAGTGCTTACTAAGTAGCTTGCTTGGAACATTGATCATGGCATCAAAAGGAATACCACTTCCTCTTCACGACACCCTACGAGACCTTGCTCTTCTGCGGGCTTCTTCTGTGGACCTCTCTGGTCTGATTGCTGACGATACGACGTCCTCACAGGCTTCGAAAGAGGCTGAAGGGGTTGAAGAGTCCACAATCCAATCATACGCGTTTGTGAGAGATGTGCGGGCGGCGTTGAGAATGCACAATTCGGGAGAAGCGCAAAAGCAAGCGACAAGGATCGAGAAGGTACAAGTGGAGCTAGTAGATGTGTTGAGAAGTTTATCGGATTAAGGTGTGTAACAATTTAGCGGCGACGCTGGCGAGTCAATCATCTTTACTGATTTTGTCTCGAAGTTTTAGTAGCTGGTTGTGTCTCCGGGCCCATGAACTTTAGATATGTTGACCACGTATATGTCGCGGTTCATTCTTGTTGTATGAGTCTCGATCTTCCCACTGCTGCATAATTCAATGAACACGGTGCGTTACGCACTAGTCTGTTAGCTCAAGTGGTCGTTGTACTACGATGTGCGATACACTGCAAGATCTTTGTCATGGTAGTAGTACTAAGTATGTACCCGATAGTGTCCATGACAAGTCCGAAATTATCCTACGATTGATTTTCGGATTTAATGTGTTGCGCTACCTGCTGAGCCACCTCCTTGGCCATCCCACATCGTTTTGTGAGAACCCCAATGATGTCCGCCTTTTTGGGACGTCCAACGACAAATTCCACAAGCTTGCTAATGAACGAAGTAAGCCATGATTGTCCACCGGTCCACCCTTCCATGGATGCGTTGCAATGAACCTCAACCACTCTACGGAGTATCCCACGCGACTCCTCATACTTGTCTCTATGCCTCCCGTCCAGAAGATTTGCCGCAGTTATGCATGCGTGTCCCGCGGACCTGATGTTATACTTCTCCAAGTAGCTCATATTCCGCGTGTACCAGTCTTCCATCCTTGTCTCTCTTTCGAGATTTGTGACGACTAGCGCGAGCGGGACTTTTTCCTCGCAGAGAAATTCGAAGAACAACCTATAGTTGCTCTGCATGGTTGCTGTGACTCTGCCTCCACGTATACAGAAGAGCAAGAGGTTGACACCTCCACGTTCTTTCAAAGTGTTGATGAGGCCATATGCATTTGAAATTGCGGAGAGGTACTCTCCGGTTTGTAGACGAGGTTCTTCGAGGCCGACCGTATCGAACACCTTGTATCGAGACCCATCTTCGAATGTTATTTGGTACTCCGTCCAATGCAGAGTACAGCGGTTAGAGTCGGGCGATATGTGAGCAATCTCTTGGCCAGCTAACAGGTTAATGACAGAGCTTTTTCCCGCTCCTGTTTCTCCAAAGATAACGACGTTTCGAGTCGACACTGGCGCCATCTTATGTTCGACTTGCGGTCAGCAATATTCGACACTTCAAGTTGGATATAGCGCTACTCGTACCTGTACACTGGTTATTCTGCGCTGCGTGGTACAATGGCAATTGCCCCAAAATGATACTGTTTGTAACAGGTATATATGATGCGGAAGGTGTTGTAACCACGCGCCTTCGGTACGTTTTCATAATAGTTTTACATCACCCTTTTGTCTCAAATTTTGAACGCTCACAGGGGAGACACCCGGCTTCTGTTAGCCAGCTTCCTTGATCGATCTTTCGGCTACTCGGAGTGGACGGCGACACTCGGTATTTGCAATAGAACTACAGCGAATGCCAGGGTCTAGACAGGCATGCATAAGGCATGCCTACCATACGATTCTGAAGGGGGAATTTAACTATTTCGATGCTCGCCACGTTTTGATGTCGAAGTCCTCATGTATTCTTACATCGGATACTCCCGCAGTGCAGCCCTCATAGCCGTGGTACAGGGTGCAACACGTTGGTTCTGGCCGAAAGCGCTCGCCACGGAGCCAATTACTTAAACGCCCAGTAGCCGTTATCCATCTCTTTACGATCCGCACGCGAAGTAAGCTTGTGCCAATCTCTTTTTGCAAAGCTAATTGGGTCTCTCAGAGAATATGTCTGATAGCCACGACTCCACAGACACGACAGGGAATAAACATTCACAGCAGGTTCGTAATCTGCTCCATCTGTCAATCCAGTATGCGACTGATTGTCTCCTGTAGGGACATCAAGGTCGGCCGCGTAACGTGGTACTCTATGGGGAGAGTGGGGGTAGGCAAAAGCTCGCTCATAAACCTTATCATGGGTTGTGACGGCAGCGAAAACAATCTCCTGATGCCCTCGCATGTACTACTACACATGCTCCATATGATGTAACGATCAGCGGGCACACTTCAGGCTTGTGGGATACAGCAGGTATGTATTTTTCACGGCTTAAGGTTTTGGCCCAGAAGCGGGCTTAATGATCATGTCTTCAGGGTTAACGAAGGCTCAGGAAGGCACAGTGCCTGCGTGACGGCTGAATGTGAAAGGAACATGACCTGCGTTCCTCCGATGGTCGTAACCAGGAAGACGGGTCCATCTTCTTATATATTGTGTGCGCGGACAGCGAGCAACCGAAGGCTCTGCAGACTCACTACAAGATATTCTCGACAGGGATCCGTGATAGCAAAGTGCCCACGATTATTGTGGGTGACGTGCCTGGGAGACTTCCGTCCTGTGATGGCAGAGTGGTGGAATGAGAACAAGGACGAGCTTGCGACATATGGAATGCAATTCTCTGGGTATGCTTGCGTCACCACTCTAAAGGATGAACCCACAGAGTCCCCGGATATTCACCAACGTCGTACACAGTCCTACAATGATGTCTGCAGAAGCATCCTAGATCATTGTTCGCAGACTCCTCACAAAACGTGGGGCGCTGATACTATCAAAGATCAGCGAAGCTTCCTCGCGATTTTGCTGCAGAAGTTAGCTCGTTTTGTTGGAGGAGCCCACCGTGACCAGGATGCCTCAAAAGCATCTTTGTCGTAGCTACTAATTCTTGTACAAACGATTTCTGTGGAGTGAATTAAATGGATGTTGACTCCACAGTACTAGTAGTGATATCAAACTTCTATCACTTACCCAATTCTCTCGTACATAGCATCACGAAATGCCTGCATGACTCTCGGATGGTACCCGACTAGCAGGATTCAAGAAGTCACCGCTGTTACTGTCGTGGACTCGTGATCACGGTGAAATTTGGAAGAGCATCATGTAGGTCATATTTATGTAAGGGAGATGATTTCGGGCCATTCTGCCGAATTAATAAACTATTGTAAAAATCTGGAGCGATCCAAAGACGAGCAGATCACGCACTTGAAGCAGGCCTCCACATATCGAATTTCAGCCGGCGCTCGCCATCGAGAATCTCGATTCTTGCTGCCTCACCTCAAGCTACAGCATAATCATAATTATGATTCATGCCAATGCTGCTGAAGTCAGGATCGACTGAAACCTGTCCGACTGCATCACTAATGGCCAAATTACGTCCGTCCAACTGTATGTTGCGAGTTGTCACAAACCCAATCACCGTCTTTGATATATCTAGCGGTTTCTTGCTAGCCTGAGCATGTTGAAGATGGTAGTACTTGGTATCCGCTGCAGTACTAGGCTCTCGGCCTGAACCGTCATGACAGCCCCAAGTGGAGGAAATGGAGAGGCTTCCTCGGGGTTTATTATCAATGTTCATTGAAAGTCTTATCTCTAACTTCATTAATGTCAGTCGCGGAGAGCCTTTTATTGCCCTGGCCGTCTGATCTCCTGTGAAGTTTCAGGCTTCGATATTCCCCTCGTCTCACTCCATTCCCAAACGATATGCCGCATTGGACCGAACTTGTTGCAGAGAAGAAGCAGAGGCAGCTCAAGTCCATTCCACAAGAGTGGCTTGTGTCCCTTCCTCCAGACTCTACTCGAAAACCATTGCACTACCAAGAGCTGCATTCCAGAAAGCGGGGCCAACTTCCCCGGCGGTGTTGCCAACACGTGTCGTGGATCCACAAGGGAAAGGAGGCGCACGAGGAGAGATGAATCCGAGTGCGTGGGTGATAGGTATGGTGGCGAATATTGATTATGAGACGAGTTAGACACAGGTGCGGGGGAAAGAGAGCTGAACTGAGTATGCGCATGCCACACGCCTTCCATCATTCAGGACTGATGCGAAGCAGGACGACGGAGACCAAAAAATTCCGCAGCAGCTCATTCCTGAATACACAAAGTCTTCCGCTCCATCAGTTGAGACTGGTGCTTCTGTTTGGATTGGTGCTTGAGATGGTTGTGCCCTAGCTGGTTGACCTGATTGCGTTGAACTGTCGGCCTGGTTACTATTCGTACATTGCATAGCTGCGGCTGCTTCCGCATCAGACTCGGGGACAATACCAATTCTCTGCAGTGTTTTAATGGGAGGAAAGAGGAGGAGGAAAGGCGAGCCACCCACATTTTCATCTTGAGCAAGAGGTACATCGACGGTGCGCGTGGAATGTCCTCCAGAAAACAACTTGAAGTTGATATTCCAATGTCGGGACTGTCGTTCGATTGGTTGGGATGCATTTAGAGGTCGTGTGCCGGAATGTATGGAACTGAGCAAACGACGCCAACGGATAAGGGACGATGGGCTTGCGGGAAGAGCTGCACGACGAGACGCGTGGTCTGATTCGTTGCCAAAGAAATCATTGCCCTGCATCTTGGTGTCAGACGGGAAAAATCAAGAACAAGAAGGTATACTGACATATATTGTTAGTCCTGTTTTTTGGCCTGCTAATTAGACGCAAGATGGAGGTCAAAGTCTGACGAGACATATGAGAAAAGGTGGGATTGCTCACGATTGGTGGCATATAACTCTCGGTTGGGCTGAACGTCCCTAGTAAAAAGTGAGATATATTGTGAAAGAGGAGCAGAGAAGACTTGCCTTGAGCTTTGCATTGCCATCATCTGCGCCCTAGATGGCCAAACCCGTCAGGAAGAAAAATTAGACAACCAAGTGCATACGCACCACCAACATTTTTGAGCGCTGCCTCCAGAATCCATACATAGATTTTT
>NW_024541741.1:0-14252 GCF_016758755.1 Suillus discolor
AAATCAACGTCAGTTCGACCTCAGGAAAACGGAGACAGGTATAACAAAGCCCCCTCTAATCCTTGGCCTAAGTCCTTCACGCAGTCTTGGAGTCCCATTCTGCATGACGACGGACATCATGCACCTCGCAGCAAATCTTAGCAATCTCTTACTGAGTCTCTGGCACGGAACTTTAGACTGCGGCCCATCAGACAATGTCAAAACTTGGGACTGGGCTGTCTTTAGAGACGAGGGTACCTGGACTATATATGGAGCAGCAGTTGAGAATGCCGGACCCTACCTTCCCACTTCATTTGATCGCAAGCCTTGTAATATCCTGAGAAGCTTAACACCGGCTATAAAACATGGGAATTTCAACTGTACATGTTTGGCCTTGCACCTGCACTACTTGTTACGCTGACCGTCGGTCGGCGTGTGCGAACTAGGATAGGTCTTCTCAGCGACGACTCGAGTGAGTCTACTGAAGCTGAGGGTGGTTCTCGGCTTGACGAAACGTCAAGGGTTCCTCCAGTGATCTCGGTAAGACGGCGCTCATCGAGATACAGGGCTAGCGGATACGGCTAAGAAGCGGGGAGCGACTTAGAAGTGCGGTCTTATACAAGAAAGCTGAGAGGCTTAGTTGAACAAGTTCTGGGATGAACCTAGTAGATTAAAGTAAAGTCTAAGTACTATAATCTGTCTACTTATATGCTACATATAAGTATTCTAGCTCAGTCTGTAATCTATAGTATATCTAGGATCTATGATAACAAGACATGAGGTCAGATAAGGTACATGAGGCTTTAACCTCTGATTAAGCATGCAGCGCCAAGTGCGACTGCGCATAAGTACCATGAGGCGCCAAGGGCGCTCCGATCTTCATGAAGCGACATGCGGTATACATGCGCTGATCTAGGGTGACCATGAGACGTACAGCCTCCATGGATCAGGTACAAGGCCGTCTAGGCCAGGGCGGTGTCACAGTGGTCCAGACCGCTGTCTTTCTAAGTGCAGGCGTGTTCCGCCGCGTCTAGAGTCTAGCAGAGCGGGGGCAGGCGTAGGCAGAGCTGGGGCTCCTGTAGGTGTTATGGATGCCTGTAACACTACTCTATGACATTCTACCCTGGAAATACTGGTCTAACTACTGCCAACTCATACATGGATTCCAGCTGATGTGTCAACATCGCATCACAGCCCAGGAACTTGTCCATGCCCAAGCACTTTTATGCTGCTGGGAGCAGGACTTCGAACTTTTGTATTATCATCGCCGAGAAGATCGCATCCACTTTATTCGCCCATGTGTTCATCAAACCAACCACCTTGTCTCAGAAACAGTGTGGAAAGGCCCATCAATATGCTACGCACAGTGGACTATGGAACGAACGATTGGAAATTTGGGTCAAGAAATCCATCAGCCCTCGAATCCTTTCGTGAACCTCTCACAAAAAGGAGTTCGACACTGCCGCGTCAATACCCTTCTCTCCATAATGCCCGAGCTCAACAATTCATGCCAAGGCCTTCCAAATGGTTCAGTGGATTTAGGAGATGGGTATGTACTTCTTCGCAAGTGAGAACGATATGTGAAACTCCCAGATGGTGCAGATGCACAAGCAATCACTGAATTTCTTGGTGCTCGTCGGATGCTTCCTTGCATCAAGAAATGGGCCCGACTTTTGTTACCCAATAAGCAGATCGCTCGCTCAGCTTGGAGAGAGACCACCAAAACGCATGAGCAAGTGCGAATGTCACGCAATGTGAAGGTTTGATCGTTTTATTTAAATGTCTTCTACATACTAACTCATTATAGTTTAAAGTTGCTGGACAGTTTCGATTCGGTGAAGTTCAATATTTTACCAGGCTCGCAGTCAAAGTGGATGATGCCGATGAAGATAGTGACAATGAAGACAACTGGCATTTGTTGGACATTGCTGTGATCCAAATGTATTCACTCCCTGACGAAGCTCTCCTGCAGCTTTCTTCCCAGACGGTCGCTTCCTGTACCCACTCTGAGAAAGTCTTGGCTATTGATGTCAAGGATATTGTCAGCGTGATTGCCATGGTTCCACACAAACCAACACTTCCATCGGGGCTTACAGAGGAGCGTTTTTTTATGATTGAAAAGCTGGGCTTAGATGTATCTGATCCTGGAGTTTGCTACAGTGCATATCATGATGAGGACGACGAGGACAATGCTGATGATGCCAGAATTGAGTAGATATTATTTATAAAGCTCATAGTTACAGTTATTACAGTTCAATGATCTTTTTCTATTGCTACATACGAGGAATGCAAGAGTTCGAGTGAATCTGAGCACACAACAGCAAGACAACATGAGTGCAATAAGAGCACATCTGACAGCAAGAGGACAGAGGACGCAAGAACAAGAGACGAATTAGAAATAGCGGGGCATCCCAAAAATTTGAAGGATGTCATCTGCTTCTCTTCTGGCGACTGCAGCAGCAACATCCGAGTTTGTAAGCTGGTGGACCCAGTAGCACCAAGGCTTGTCGGTAAGGTTAGGATTGGCTGGATTGTTGCAGCTGCAGTGAGAGTAGACAACATGGAGACACTGTACAAGCACTATAAATGAACAAGTTATATTACAATACAGAGCAATATTGTACTTACATTGCCAGAAGAAGTTCAGGAAGGTCCTCCTCAACCTTAATTGTCAGATCTTCCTCAGGCTCAGGTTTTGATGTTCTCCTCCTCAGACTTAACCACTGGCATCATGTCTTCATCTGGCTTTGATCCTCATTGCGACGAAGGTCTTTGAAGCGAAAAAACAACTCTCTATACAATTATATATGTGGGATCAGCAAATAAGCACAAAAAACACTGCACCTTTCATCCAGGAGATTCCATGTCTAAAGACAAGACATAAGTAGCCCACCACACGTCTAAACCATCGATCTTGACAACAACAACATCCCCGAGCATCATGACGTTGGATGAGCTAATGATAGTTGGGGAAGACATCAATGTGTGGTAAGTCATGAAATGAAAGGTACCGTGTCGAGACCAAGACAAGTTTCTTGATTCGGTATTTTCCATCGGAGACAGAATATTGAATACAGATGACTTAATGAGTCTTGCTTGTAGTTTATATCGAGCCAGTCTGTCCTATCACTGACTTTATAATTCTTACAGTTCTAGTATGTTCAGTATGGCTGGCGAGGGAGGCTCTAGCCTCTGGAACAACAGTGCATTTTCAGGGTCTTATACACCTTCTCCTGGACCCTCCTTGGCAAATATGACGTCACCCGAGGCAGATTCATTCTCACCACCCCCAGTGCAAGTCCCACAGCCTCAATTCAGCTTGTTTCAGCAGGTGAGTCACTTGCTACTGTTTCTATTAACTTACTGTATGTTTTAGGGAGCATATATGCATGAAAACCAAGCCTTGCAAGAGCATTGTGGAATCTTGGAAGCACAGGTCACCAAACTCTCCATTGAACGTGATACTATACAGTAAGATTTTGTATGTACTTCATGTGCATTCTCTAATGTAATGATAGGGCAATGTTTCACCAGCTCGCCTCTTCTGTGTGCCTTGATGAAGCTGTGGAGTCTCTCAGCTCCAAAGGCACACACCTATCACTGGCAGCACCCTGCACCAGTAACATCAAACGGCCGACTTGTGAGACACATCCCAAGGTCAAATTTTGGAACCAGGACGCATTCTTGGATTGGGCAGAACGAGCTAGCACGCAAGGGCTTCATTGCGGGAAAATTCCTTACCTTGAAGGTGAAAAAGGAGAACTGGTCCCTGAAGCAACAGTCAAAGCTATTCACAAGACCCTGCGTGGAGGATGTTCAGAACTTGTAAATCGCCAGCTTGCTCTGAAGTCGTGGGGCAAGTTGTCCTCGACAGGAAACCAATTCATTCATTCACTCATGGAAAAATCGTACCCACTGTTTACTCTTGCTAACGATGGATGGAAACTAGATTATCTGTGCAAGTCGTCTTACTCCACATGGCGAAGGAACCACCTTGATGACAATGGCAACTGGAAATCAAGGAAGGATGGCAATGACGTCAGTGATGATGACAGCGACGATGGAGACTCCTCGGACGCAAAAGGTAAGAAGCGCAAGAAAGTGAAGTGCTCAAAGTCCAAGGTCCCAGAAAAGAAACTCAAATGTAGGTTCTCACTCAAGTTGCTTTACCCTACTAATAATACCATACTGTAGTTACTCCAAATGTGTTGATTCCCCCTTCTTTGCCTCCAACTCCTTCGATACCACCAGCAGTACTTCCTTCCCCAGTGCTATCACCATCTCTGGATCTTTTGGACTCGGAGAGTGCAAGCATTCCCACTACCAACGGTGACACTGCAGAGCCTTCTCATACCATCATCGAAGAGTCTCTGGAGAGTGTGAGTGTCACTCCTACTATTGTTATTGCAGAGCCTTCCCATCCCATCAAAGAGTCCAAATCTCCCACTACTCTTCCAAGCCCTATCACCGTGTCATCTCATCCTGCTGGCGATCCGCTTGAGGAAAAGGAAAATATACCACCACCACAGCCACCTACCGCTACACCTGCACCAATCAAAATCACTGTATCCAATCCCATGTTGGTTGTACATTGCTTTTATTTGTTGGTGTTACTTACTTTCTTTAGCTCGTTGCTTGCGCTGGCTGCCACTGGCGTGAAAATTCCTCCACTGCCTTCCAATTCTGTACCTATGCAAGCACCTCCTGTTCCAACCGAAAAAGTGTCTGTCCCATCCGATGGAGCCAACTCCAACCTCCAGAAAGGCAAAGCAGCCAAGGCAGGAAGCAAGAGCTTGAAAATGTGCCCGAGCCCTACTAAGAATGGATGGTACGTGTTTTTTTCTCAGACTTTCCCTTTACTAATGGGTTGCAGTAATCTATGTGCTCTTTGTTGGCTGAAGCAAATCAAAATTGGCGGGACGACAGAGGAATTTTGTGCTTATTATGGGAATCTGACACTAGAGCAACAAAAGGCAAGTGATATAATCTCTTGTATTTGAGTTGATTCATTCACACTGACCGGTAGGGATACAATGAGGAAGCAGCTACACTTGTAAGTCCTTGATTCTCTCTCGATGGACCTTCTAAATCATTGTCTACTAGGTTGCTTCTGATACATGGACCAAATCTGTCTCCGAAGGATGTCACTATTAGATTCAGCATGATCCGCTTCAGCATGATCCGACCCTGCACAATTCGACATACACATTTCCTACAATGTTTTCGAGTGCTTTCGAGCCGCTGTCCACGCACATCATGTTTTCAAGCCGCTATATGTGTTTTTGAGCTTTTTTGTACCACTTTTGTACCACCATTCCTACAGTGCCTAATATTATTCGAGCATATTTGCGCACATTTTCAACCATCTGGCAAGGGGAACGATGAAGGTTCAACGATACAGCGAGGCACAAACAATGCTCCTGACTGTATCTATAATTGTTGTAAGGTCGCGCGTTGCCTAGTCTGCTATACTTGAGACGACAAGTGTGTTCGACCCTAAAGGGGAAGCGAGTGCAGCAAGGATCTAGAGGTATGCGCTGAAAGCGCTACTGATTGGCCAATGCGAAGCGCGGGAAAGCGCAGGTGCGCGCGAGGCGCGAGAATGCGCGAAGCGCGGGAATGCGCGCGCGTGTATGCGGAAACAAGAGAGAGTAAGAGTGAGTTTGCTTAGGTGATGATATGATGTAAGACAAGAGAAGGGAGATGCGAGGTGTAAACAAATAGATTTCTACTATGTTCTGCTAGGTGAATAGTGGGTAGTAACCAGTAAGTCCTCTGTCGTTCTGGTGGGAGAGTAAGTTAGTATGTACTGCTGGCGCTTAAGTATGGCGCCTAAGCGCTGTCATGCGGAGCCGAAGCGCTACCGAGTAAGGTATGTAAAGATATATGTAAGTAAGGGTCCATGATAAAAATAAAGATGGAACAATAAGCAAATGTGAGAAATGGAAATATACGCACTAGGGAACTTGGTGGACAGTGGATGGATGCTTCTGGATGGCTGGTGCTATAGGGCGCTACAGCGCGGGAAAGCGCGCGCGCATATACATCGTGAAGCGCGGGAAAGGTACGCGCGCATGGCGCGCGTTGCGCGGGAAAGCTGCGCCTCATATAGAGATAGCTGCAGGTAGCACACAGAGTGATGCTACAAGTTCGTGCCATGTACTCCCCAGTGAAAACTGCCATATTGCACAATGAGAGGCATGAGTCTCTACAACGAGTATATGCGTTCAAATGCGCAAATATGTTTTACATTAAAAAAAGCACCTATGTGCATGAGGAAACCCACACCTGCATATATTGAAATGTGTGGATTCGCTCACTATGTGTCTTATCATGTTCTCATATGTTTTTCTACTGAGCTGCTGACAAAATCACTTATCGTCACACCACGACTCCTCCTGTCATAGTCAGTTTTCACTGGGTATCAACACTCTGCCCCCTATGCTTATCAGCAAAATGGGAAGGCAGAGAGGGTGATGCATACGATTGAAGGTCATATGTATGTGATGCTGGACTTCGCTCATCTGCCAAGACTACTGTGGGGAGAGGCTGCACTCACTGCATGCTACTTATTTAACCGGACTGAGTCATGTACTTTGCCAGTGAGGAAGACTCCTTATGAGATGCTTCATGGTGTTCAGCCAGATCTATCCCACATTCACATCTTTGGTGCACACTGTTTCGTGCGCATCCCCACAGAACTGCAACAGAAGCTCAGATCTCACTCTCATGAAGCCATCTTCATGGGGTATCCCCCTGGAGTGAAAGCATGGCGGTGCCATGACCTTGCCACTGGAGCCTTCTTTAACTCACATGACATTATCTTTAATGAGAGTCTGATGAATCATGAGTTCCCAGACAGTGATGATGAAGATGACGATGTACTTGCTCCAGCAATCAGTCACAACCCAACCACGTGCGCTGCATCTCCTGTGACTCCTGCACCTCCCATTGACCCTCCTCATGCCACTATCATTCGACGTTCAGGCTGAATACCCATTCCAATCGAGATGGGCCAGAACTTCAGGAACTGTGTTGCAGTCAATAAGTCCCAGCTTACACATCAGCATGAAGTTCGCATTACCCGGATCAATGGTGTCCCTCCCCCATCTGATAGCATCAACTCTGCCCCAGCACCCATTGTGTCCACACCCACTCACATGGCTGATCTTCCACCTCTTCCTCCTGTTGACCCAGACACCATCACTCCTGACAATGAGGCTGTAGGCTACCCTAGGAACTATTGAGTGTCTGAGTCTTTGGGATCCAACACCACAGTTGTGGGACACTTTGCAGACTTTCCAAAGGTGAGCTCATGACTTGCTTTTTGCTTGATGATCTTTTTGACATTTGATAACTTATTAAGAACTCTCGAGCCTTCTCAGTAGGCTTACACTGTTATTTGTTAGCTATTGATGCAGAGATTATTTTGTAGTTTGATATAGAAGCACCACTTAGAATAGAAGATTCCCAGAGTGTCAGTATTTAGTTTTAAAGTTTACAATGTAGTACACCATATGGGGATGGAACTGTACAGTTCAATAAGTTTCAACTGATACCAAGATACCCACCAACCATTGAACCCATGCCTATGGGTATGGGTATATGAAGGGTCAGCCCCTACTCAACCCACAGGTACCCATACCCATGACCCATGTGGGTTTTCAAAACCCATGTCATTGCCTAATTACAGCCTCATCCAAGGCCTTCTCATGGGAAGTACCTTTGGCACTAGTAGGGATCCACATGGGTACGGGTAACCCACGTGGGTCACAGGTATGGGTACCTAGCAGGTACAGGTATGGGTTAGAGTCTTGAGTACCTGTTACCCACACAGGTACTGCTGAGCATGCTTACCAATATTTGTGTTCATACTTTCACCACTACTTGACTCTAGATCTCAACCACCAATATCATCAGGGAAACGTAATTCACTACAGAATGCTACAGACCGCTCTGTAGCATTCTGTAGCACAATCCAACCTGCGGATGATCAGCACCCAACTCACAGCCTTCAAGCTAACTCTTGCAGGGGTGTAGTAATTGGAATGAGGTCTGACATTTCACTGGAGGTTGATGGCATTAGGTGCAGTTGAGGCTCTAAGTGGCAAAGGTGTGTTTCTCGCTGCTCTCACTCTCTTGCTTGCTGATCTCAGTCATTCACTGCTCGCCCATTCACTCATTGCTCTCAGTCGTTCGCTGCTTGTTCCAGGTGCGCATGTTTTTTTCTTGTTTACTACTATCTTTAACCTTGCAGTGTGCTACTACCACCACTCGCACCCTACACTGCATCCTACCCTCCATCTTGTTCTTCCTGTCTCATCCCTCCTTCCACTCTTCTGGCACTCTCCAGTGTCCTCCGCATATGTTCAAGCCACATCAGGGAAGTGACGTGAAAATGGTAAAGTTTTGTCAAGCTTTACCTGATTTAAAATTTGTATAATAGAGTCACTCAGAGTAGCTTTCATAAACCTCGCTAAGATTCACTAAGGCTGGCTAGAGTACAGCTAGAGTACAGCCAGAACAGGCTGTAGGCATGTGGCATGCTTCAGCACCCCAGCGGAGTTCAAACATTATGCCTGCCCTTTGACCACCATCTCGTCGTTGTTCTGCACGACTATGAGTCTCAGAAACGCCCTCTAGGAGAACCATAGAAAGAAAAAGAATTGTAGAAGTCATGCAAGGGCCTGTCACTCACGGTAGGGGTGGCAGGTCTCAATGGGCATGAAGTCCCACCGAAGCTAGTGGCTCAGACCTGGTGAAAATCCAGGTCCACTGGTTATCTGCCCCTTTCTGCACCCAGAAGGTCATCGAACACCTCCTCAACCACCCAGCTGACTGCTGTATTCTTTTCTATGCTGACAGCAAGCAGTCACATACAGACGGTAAACGTGCCACTGGCAAAGACAAGATTTCCATATGCGCTGTCATCGCTAAGTATGTCTTTGAGGACGACAAAGACTATGCAGAACACTATCCAGCTGCACAGGATAAATATCAAGATTCAACACTTAATCACATCAACTAGTATGTTTTCTTGGCTGTCCTTATGATGTACTAACATTTGGTTCAAAGCCTCAAAAAAAGATATTGTGAATGCCACAACAAATTACATGTGACGGGCGCTGGTATCATGCCAGATGATACGAATTCCACAGAGAATCTGCACGGTACATTTTTTCTTTGTATTTTATCATATAATCTAACTGATTTAATTCACAGCGCAAATTTTAAAGGAGTTCCCCTGGTATGATGACCTTGTGCGCATCATGGGGGGGAATCCTGCACTGTCTCTCCAGACGGTCTCATCACGCCTGGGAGTAGACCACATTGCTAAGTACTTTTCAATATTGCATATGGCAGGCAGCTCGTATTCTGAGGGTCAGCACTCTGGGAGTGCTCAATTTGGCGCATCTGCTTCCTCCGCTAGCCAGTCTTATCCTGCTCCCCCCACAAGCCAACCTTATCCTGCTCCCTCCATGAGCCAACCTTATCCCACTCCCTCCATGAGCCAACCTTATCCTGCTCCCTCCATGAGCCAACCCTATCCTGCTCCCTCCACGAGCCAACCCTATCCCACTCACTACGGCGGACATTACTACAACCCCCTGCCTCTTCAGCACCCTCAATATAGCCAACACCCCCCTCACCCCCACTCTGACGTCCTCCCTTGTAGTGCTCCCAATTCTCCCCTTGATGATGATGATATCAACCTCCCTGACTATCTTAGCCCCCTCAATCGTGATGACAAGCTGATGGACTTATCTTTCGATGATGTACTGTGCCCTACTCCCCCAGAGCCATATGATACCGTAACGACCCCAATGTCACCATACTCAACAGCCCTCCAAGGCCCAGACCCACCACATCAAAATGGCTGCTTCCTCCCTCAAGCCCTTCACCTCTCTTGACTCCCACGCCTCAGTCTAACTTCACCCTACCCCCCGCATCACAGACTCTCCACCGCGACAGTTGTGCTTCCTTCAGGATGTCCGATCCAAAGTGACGCACCAGCACCAAGTCGCTCAAAGCTGCGGCCATTTGTCGCTCTTCAGGGTCCTTGAGGTCCAAGCCTCCGTCAGTCGTGTCGGCGTCGTCAGTGCCTGCGTCAACGTCTATGACATCCCCAGTCAATTCCTCATCTGCGGGGAAACCGAGGCAGGTGAAGAAGCAGCGGTCGGATATTCAGAGTCAGGTCGACAGGCTCAACAAAGAAATCGCAAACGTGCAATCGGACAAGATCACTCGGGAAGAACTTCAAAACAAGTGCTACATGGCTAAGTACAATCTCGTGCATCAAACTAATGAACACAGATTCCTGCAAGCTGAGCACACAGATACTCAAGCTGAAGCTGCTGCCGCACATCAACGTTCCCTGGAGGCTAGGAATTCCAAGATTTGCCTTTGTGAGGCAGAGGTGAAAATGCACACTGCATCGGCGCATGCGCATGAGCAGGAGGTGGCGATGTTGTGCCTCAAGATTGAGTATGCTCATATCTCTAGTTCTGGATCTGGATCTTGAGTATATGTTTTATTCATTCTTGTTTCATGCTACCCTCATACTATAGTTTGTACTGCCCATATGTCACTTGTTATTTTGTACTAGTGTTACTACATACTGATGTTCTTGTGTACTTGCTTGCCAATGGAATTTGTAGCTATCCTCTGTCTGCTCTGCGTACTGCTCTTGAGTGGGGACTGTCAAATAAAATATCCATCATCCTCTCGCGTTGTGCATGTCCAGGAGTCCCCTCATACAATCTATCTCCCAGTTGTTCATCACCATCAGGTCCTTCATTCTCTGCTCCATGAGTTGGATTATTGTCCTCTTGACAGGCCCATTTCACTGAGCCACCAGTTTCTGTAAGAGATCAATTTTCTTCAAACTGGATGATCATATTGTGAAGAATGAGACAACACTGAATCAAGTGGACAGCTGCCTGCAAGTCATTGGCTGAATTGATATTCTGTTGGAGATCTCAAAGGGATTGAAACTGCCCTTTCAATGCAGCAAAAGCATGTTCGACGTGAACACGGACCTAAATAAATTGTAAATTCAGAAAAATCAGGAAGAAAAAATGGTACAGACTGTAGAAAGATGATAATTGAATGTCCTCTGATTCACTGTCAGGTGTCCATTGCAGGGCTTCTTGAAAGGGGTGATACACCAAGTGCTTAGTGGATAAGCACTGTCTGCCCAGATCCAGTGATCAGCTGGCAGAAGTGTGTCATGCTCCTGATAGATACGAGTGGATCAAGATGCATATGCATCATGGACACTTCCAGGATGACCAAGAGCATAATCAACTATGAGAAGATTATGGAGCATGATGACTGCCTTGAATTTATTAACCATAGAAAAATAAAATAACTCACTTGACAGCCAGAGAATACTTTGATTTCCTATCATAAAAAGCCTGGTGGAAAAAAGCCTGGTGTTGCATATAAATCAACTGTTGTCCCATCAACTGCTAGGACCCCATTCTGCCACTCATGGCAAGTGCTAGCCCTTGCACTATACCTCCTAGCAAGCTCAAAATCCTTTGAAGTCATGGGGAGGAAAGCCCATGAAAGCATCATGCTGGTCAAGCAGTACAAACCATGACACGATTAGTGCAATTAATAACTGAACCAAACACTAACACCTGCCCATTGAGAGGACATCCACTAGAGAGATGGAGTTGCCCATAGTGGCCAGCACAGTTGAGAAAAATTGCAAGTTGAATAGCAATGGGAAGCTGGGAGTTATTTGAGTTGTTGTGAAAAATAGGTTTGACCTGAGATTTGATCAAGGATGTTTGTCAAAGATTTCTGGGTCGACACATAATTTGTGATGGAATAGGAGAGGGCGATGTTTCCCCAAAATGAACTAGAAGGTTGTAGCTGAGGGGCTCTTGGGAGAGGTACATCAGGCCTGTGAAGTACACGAGCCTTCAAAACTTCATCCTGGAGAGTTGCAATGGAATCTTGGAGGCAATTGTAGTGTGGCAAGAAACATGATTATCATCGTCTGATGAGTCGTCCAAATCCAAAAAAAATCAGAGAAGTCAGAGAGGACTGGAGATAGAGGTGAAGGAGGGAAAGCATAATATTTAAGAAAATATCAAGTATCCAAGTCACGAGTAAGATCTAAAGAGTCTAAGCTTGAGATAGAGTCTGTAGAGTCATCATCTTCCATGATGTGCTGATATTTTGCCCTGGCTACTGCAAGGGCAGCCTGGTCAATGTCATTCAGCATCTGTACACATGTAGATTGATGAGGTATAGTGAGGATGATTCAGGGGGGATCAAAACTCCTATTCCGTTGGCATATGTGACGTAGTTGGTAGTGCAGTTTAAAATTACAGGATTTTCCAGTTGGCATGCTCATCGCACCTTTGGACTCCAGGCTCATGATCCACACTGACCTCACAATCCACCGCCAACAGCGTCCAACCAGTCAGCATGAAATTGTTGGGGCGATGTGCACAAGGTATGTTCTTCCTCCACCTCCCAGAGTCGCACCCCACAACTTTTCACCCTTAGCAATTCTATTTTAGTTCTCCCCCCACACATGACCATCCCATCTGACCAGCAGCATCTCATATTCACTGGGTTTCTCGCACTGACACTAGTTTCCAGACCTTGGCCTCCCCTCCTCTAGTGTTTGGCCTCCCCTCCTCCTCTAACGCTTGACCTCCCCTCCTCTCCTAACGCATGGCCTCCCCTCCTCTCCTAACGCTTGGCATCCCCTCCTCCCCCTAGCGCTGTGATCTCATAGGGACTTTTTTTTATTTACAATTTTATTGATTTCTGTTCAGTTGATACATATTGCAAAGTTCATATATCTAGTATAGCTACTCGTCATTTCAAATTCTATTCTACTGAGTGTATGACTCCCCGCAATGCTTTGAAAAATCCTAAGTGTCATTTGAACTCCGCTGGGGTGCCGAAGTGTGCTGCATGCCTACAGCCTGTTCTGGCTGTACTCTAGCCATACTCTAGCCGGCCTTAGTGAATCTTAGCAAGGTTTACGAAAGCTACTCTGAGTGACTCTAATATCTATCAAAATGATATTTCACTAGAAAATGCTTTATATACCTGGAGTAAGTTGGATGAAAACTACCAAAAGCACAATCATGATAGTCTACCTGCAACTACTTGCCATTTCTCACCAAACGGCAAATGTTGCCAACACTTGGCAGCCATGACAAAGTTTGATAATGTTGGGTGGCTTCAAACAAAAGCTAATTTTTTGACCTTTGTACACATTTTATTCCAAAAAAAATTCATTTTCTAATTAAACAAACAAGATGTAAGTACATATATACATATATAACACAACAAAAGACAGAAAACAAGTATAAGAGGGAGGAGGGTCCGCAAAGAAGGGTCCAGGAAGGAGGGTTCAGGAAGGAGGGTCCACAAAGGAGGGTCTGCGAAGGAGGAATCACAAAGGAGGAGGAACCAAGGAGGAGGAACCATAAGGGAGGGACCAAGAGGGAAGGCCAAAGAGAGTGAGAGTTTGAGGCAAGTTCTAGAGTAATTAAGTGGTGGTGGTAGCATTGAGAGAAGGAACTGTAAGAAGACATTGAACTTTGAAAAATTTCGGACTTACATAAGCATCCTATAGGGCCAAGCCTCTTGGTCACCGGTGACCATAGGTGACCATGCAGTCAAGAAATGCTGGTACACTTGCCTATTTTCATCAGAATTATACATTTTTTGCCATATCTTATCCTTCACTACCAATTTGCTTATCTTATATATATTTTGTCTACTTTTGTCATTACATATAATTGCGTGACTTTTTGATCTGATCTTACCAACTACAACTACGAAAACCGTCGCCTTAGCAATTTCCTGATGCACATCAGCATTCGCTGATGTGTGCCAGGCATGTGTGCTAAGCACTGGTGGCTGTTGGATTTGGGGGGGGGTGGTACACCCACCATGGGTATGTACCCACATACATACCCATTGTAAAGAGTTGATTCTGTGTAGGCGCTACAAAAGTGTTACCTTCAGAACTCAATGCGTGAGTGTAATGCTCGTCCCAAAGAGACTGCCTATAGAAATACTCCTTGATATAAATGCAAGGGATATCTAGTCAAGATCGAAGTAGAAAGAACAGAAAGGTCACCCAAGTGCAATCAAAGTTCCGAAGATGTGTCCGAAGTACCAAAGCACTTGTCTGATGTGGTCCAAAGGTGGTCTGACGTCAAGAAAACGAAGGTCCAAGGTTGCACAAAGCGTCCAAGAGCTTCCAATGAACAGCGAAGGTTCTGGGTAGA
>NW_024541742.1:0-14168 GCF_016758755.1 Suillus discolor
GCAGAAGACAAACTCGTTCCATTCTCGCCAAACATGGCAGCCTGTTCGGCAGACAGCCTGTCCGTCCCTGTGACCAATTTCTCCTGTGTAAGTTCGGAGTTCTGTATTACGATTGATCGTTCGCCTTGGATTGCCTTTGGCACCATGCTTCGGCAAGATCTAGGATGATCGCACCAGATCGCGGTATCATCGCGCAAGTTGCCTCTATTCACAGTATCGACAGATCACGACATCATGACGGACATCGGGTTAGTAGAGGTACGTCCGCCTTAACACTCGAAGCACATGATGTCTGAACAATATTGTTTGTTTCATCAGGGAAAACCTCCCCCTTGAAATCGAGAAAATTTCCAGTAATTCCCTGGTTCTCTTAAGATTTTCAATGATTGTACCTTGACAAAGACTGGATCCTACCGTGACCTCGTCACCTGCATTGCCCGACGAAAACTGTGCTGTCAATCCTTCGTGGGAGAGCCCTAGCTACTAGATGGTCCCACGAGTCCGTGTGTCCCAAGAGTCCGCGCATTGACTCTAGCACACGCAATTCTGCACAGAATCCTTATCCATGATAGATCTGGATTCGCCCAAACATAATACACACTCCCATATATATATTTTGAAGAAAATCGAAGTAGATCTTGTTCCATGGGCAACTTATCAGTGCGAGAGGCATAGAAGGCTCACTCTAAAGGTCAGATCTCCACATATAATTCTGGAATATTGTGAGATGGTTATATACATGATTAGAGAATACTAAAACAAATTTATTCGGGGCACATGCTTGTCAGGATCATCTGCGATAAAGAAATAAGCCCCAGACGTGACAATCTGCCCAAAGCGTTACATAGAGACTGTGTAATCAAAACTCCGCAATGCCGAAATGCTTTACACATGCACAACTTCACAACATTTAAACGGTGCAAATTCTGCGGAGCGTGAAAAGGCATTGCGGCAGACGTGTGACATAGTGTGACGAAGTGCGCGAACTCTAGGGAAAATGCACTTTTCTGCGCGGTAACTCTCCGCTGGACTCAACACGTCAATTTTCGAAAAAGAAACTAGCAGACGTTGTACTTTCGATGTCACGCTATCGAACTGTCAAATAATTAATTTTGTTTGTTTGTGCGATGTGGAGTAATAACCGTTTTGCCAAAAAGGCGCGAACTCCCGTGGACATCTAGTAGTAAATAGAAAACCCTGTTCAAGTCACTTGATTCGGTCTGCAGATTTCTAGAAAGTTCACTATAATATTTTAGTGTGACTGTCAGTCTGTCACGCCACTTTTTTTGGAGACGAAGCTGATTTGTCACATGTGGTAAAAACATACAGAAAAACAGATAAAAAAGACAGTGACCAACTATATTGAATCTGCCTGTTCTCAGCTTTACAATAGTGAAACAGACAAAAAGTGCAGCAATCATAATTTGCGGCTATTTTGTGTATGGTCACAGGTCACAGTGACGCTAAGCGTGACTGTGCTGCACGTGACGAAGCTAGTGCCGAATCTCAGAGTCTCTACAGTATTTTGTATTATCGGTTTACCACAACGTTCAACAGATACTATGCAAAGCGCACCAAAAAGAGCCCATGAAGAAATGAGGTTAGTCCTGAACACGCGTGCATCTAAGAGATCTCACAACCTGTTTAGTCTGTTGGTCCTGAATGATCACAACGCGTGGTATTACCCCTCGCAAGGCTTAAGTTCAGATGATGAAGACTTGGCCGTCAGCATAGTGGGCGGTAACTGGGGAAACAAGATGAAGAAAAGCAGTAGATGGATTCGCAAGGGAAAAATGGCTGCATGGGGCCCTGGCATGGACGACTGGGAGGTGAGCTAAGCTATTTACTCTAAACACTCTTAACCTTCAACCAGGCTGAGGACCGTGCCCGTAAACGCATAAAATGTTTGTTACCCGAAAGACGATCGCCCTCCCCGCCTTGCCTTCCTCATATGCGGTCGCCTTCGCCACCACTCCTTGCTCCCTATCCACCACCTATCGGTCAGCATTTCAGTTTCGCCTCTTTTGTCATGGATAAGTCTGTGACGCATTCGTTCCGGTCAAGTTTGTTGGACGAACTGGAATATGCTACTAACAGTCTTATTGAAGGAGAAGCGGTCATGAGACGTGCTCTTGGGAGGCTCTGGCAAGTCATCAGCGAAGACCCAGACAAACAATTGGATGAGGAGCGTGTGATACCGAAACAGGAAGAGCAGGAAGATATTGAAGACGAAGAAGACGAGCAGGAACGTAGGATGGCTCGCGCTCCAGATCTTACCCCAACAGCTCATAAGCTTTTCCTGGTTTCGTACGCCGACAATGGTCCACCTGTGATTGATCCGTCACAATTCGCTTCCCCGGAGATGCAGCAGGACAGTCTAGAAAAGTCTCTAGCAACTTTGCGGGAGCTACAAGATGATGGGAGGGAGTATGTCGAGCGTCTTCAGGAGATTAGGGAGGGTCTTGGAGATACTCGGGCACAACGGAATATCATCTGGGAGATGGTGCGGGAAAAGGCTGTGAAAGAATTACAGGATGCGGCCTTCAGCGTCGCTATGGACTGATGTTGATCGATACAACAACAACTTCAGTCACATTCCATATTGTACCAGAGACGTACCCTGAGCGTCAGTAATAATAACATCTATCCTTACCGCTATCATCGTATGTCGCACATAAAACCAATCAGATGTGCTGTTCAGAAGGTGCGGTAATGTCGTATATCCGACCGGCCACCAGTGGCAGATGGCAGACCGTCGGTTGTGGATCAAACCCTGACTAATTCTTGCTTCTCCGAACGGGCAATAGTTTCTCTTACAATTTACTTTCATTGACATTGTTAACAGAACACCATGACTATTATTCCAGATGTCTCCCGCTTGGCCTTGAATGATCCAGGTCCCGAGATGCACCAGACAGAAATTCCAGACGACATCAACCACGCGCCTGACCGCTACATGCAGAAACTCAAGCTTTATGCGACTTCCCTCCCATATGCAATTGAATCAAATGCACGGATGCAGGACATGTTGGATTTTATCCTAAGGCGTATAGCCCAATGCGTAGAGGCAAAGGACTTCGAACCGGGTCTTGTTCAATGGGACAGCATGATCACTTAGTGAGCGCCGGTAATTCACCTAGGAATACAATTTTTCTTACTGGTATTGTAGCTGGAACATGCTCAAGTACCCATTTCCAAAGGAGAAGCGCATTCGCCTTGCGAAGCTGTATTTTCATATCGCAACGACCCCTGGTATGCCCACGCAAGTCATGGCCGTCTGCGCGGATGGGTTGTCAAATTTGACTCGTTCGAAAAAGAAATTGAGCATTGACGATATGAGACTTCCGTGGAAGCCTATCTATAATATCCTTCGGGAAGACTTGTTTTTGACTCGACGTCAGTTCGAGTACAGGCAGGTTACGCTTACTCTTCGGTAATTGCCCTATCTAACAGTCAACGTAGCCAACTTTCGTGGTGTATGGGCTACATTGCTGATCTATCGAGGAGGTTCTTCCACCCCGCGGCCATTGAAGAGATGCTGAGCACTTTCTTGCCAGACTTTAATGGGACCAACCTAGACGTGAGTTCTTTCCAGCAGAAACAGTTACACGTTCCTTAGCTTGCCTGCAGAGCGTTCTTTCGTCACAGTACTATCTTCTGACCTTCTTACCATTGACACATCCTCAATCGTATCTCCCTATGTTATGTCGTTTGTGGGAGTCTATCAACTCCTACATGTACGATGAAAGGATGTTGCAATTCCTGTCACGCCTCGCAGAGATGCATGTGGACCCAACTATCAGTGATCCTGCTCGCATTTATGATATTCTCGATGATGAAAAGTCTGAAGATGAGGGCAGACCGAAGTGGAAACAAGATGATTACCATGCAGGACAGACGTGGTCTGGCCTTTATAAGGAAGTTGGAATATTCACTGAGCACGAATGGCATCTTATTATGTGTAAATGCCTTGCCTCGATGGGTGGGCAGCCCTTGATAATTTACGTCTTCAATCAAGGCTGACTGACTACCGGTGCCTTTTGTAGCAATTCCACTGAAGGATGCTGGGTCGCTCACCACGGGACCTACAGCCGACTCTTCTTCAAGTTTTGAAATTGGAAGGCTGCCCAAAGCAAATTGGCGTATCCGTAAGTAGGTTCCCCTCGCAGAAACAGTTCCGCTGACATCTTATTTAGCATCTCTCGCCAAACTTATCGTGTACTCTATGGCCCCTGATGGTGCTTCTGCACCTCCCTCTACTGAGTCTACGCCGTGGTGTACACCGATGACTTCAGGCGTTAGCACGCCCCAAGTTAGTGGTTCCGTAGGCGATTATCTTACAGTGCCACTCCATAAGTGGGGGCCATCGAAGCTATATCTAGGTGGTTCTAAAGCTCTGGATTCGCTCGCACGTCTCATTGCCTCTACGGAACATTTCTTCCACCCCACCAACTCTGGAAGTTGGACATCCGATGTTCGTCGTTCATTCGCATCGGGCTTGAATTTCCGCTAAGTTATTGGTTGACACTGCAATTGCTGACCTGCCATATAGCTCACTGCCTTCGTCAAGTACATCGTGTACGAGTTCAACAAACGTGAGCTCCCTTTTAGTTTAAGTGCTTATTAACGCAATATTAACTCATAATTGCAAGGCTGGCACGAAGAACAACTATCCGACTGCAAAGTACCTCTGGTACGCCATTTGTGTCTGTTTAATTAGTGAAGAAATTTAGGTTACCGATCAGACTCGCCGGCTCACACGAGAGATGAGAAAAGAACTGGTCAAGTGCCTCCGGACAGTTGTGTTACTTGCCGTTTTCTCCCAGGATAGTTCCACCGTTTCAAATGTCCAGAGCGCTCTGAAGTCCATGTCGTGCATGGAGCCTGACCTGGTATTCCAGCCAATTCTGGAACGAGCTATTCCTTCGTTAGAGGCTCTTGTTGAGGTACCGCTGCTCCTGTCGTCGATTGTTTGTTTCTCACAGTTCTTTAGACCCAGCGCACCCTGTCCGTAATCAAGGCACTGAGCTCTATTGTTCCTGCAATCGTTTCCCGAGATATTTATTATCCAGGCGCTAAGCATTTGATCACCATTCTGCATCTGCTTGTACCTGGCATCGATCTCGTGAGTAGTTAGTCTAATTTGAACGCTACCCTCTCACTTTCGTCAAATGCAGAATGACCCAACTAAAACGGTATTTAAACCCTTCAAGTGCTTCTCCTATCTAATGCCTTATTCATAAGCTTTGCACGACGACATTTTTATCGGAAGTGTCACAGTACATTATGTTCGGGGACGTAACATCCTCCGAGAGTCCAGAAGCTTCTGACGTGGACATTTCTTCTGGTCAAATTACTCTAGATGATGGCCCGGGGGACACCATTCAATTGAAGTTGTCTAACGAAGCTGAAGATGCGCTTCTCAGAGACAGCACTGGCAGTTTTGCAAGTTGGGTAGCCAGTTTCATACGTCGCGTTATCCAGCTACTTGAGAATCTCCCGGAAGAAGGACCGAATGGGTCAGCCGGAGGGACTACGGAAGGTATCTTGACTTCATATGAATGTTTCTATTAACTGACCAATTTCTCTTCAGTACAAGTAGTGGATGCTGTGACTGGTGCATGCAGTCAAATCTGTGTCCATTTATCCGATCCACTTTTCGATCTCGTACTCAACATGATTTTCGATTACGCAAGCACAAATGTTCGTTCTAATGCTGTCCGTGCGATACACCAGTTAGTCGAATGCATTGCGAATGCCCACCCCGAAAAGACACTGTTCAAGTTCTTGCCCTTCTGTGTGGCAAATATCCGCACAGAAATAGAACATGGTGCAAGCTCAGTGAGGACGACATCTCCGTCATTGCCGCTTCCGTCGGATGCGACTCTGCACTGGAGTATGATTTTATCCCAACTGTAGCAGTATTGAGCGCTTATATCCTTGTTACACTATAGATCTCGCTATTCTCCGCGGTTGTGTCTATAAGTGTGTTCTTTTCCAAGTACTTTACATGCGCTAACAAACACCTGAATAGTGATGGTTCAGCGGTTAGTGATCCTAAAACAGCTACTCGGGCGCGAGTTGATGTCACTTTAGCTTCTCGTGTACAAGGGCGAACTCTTGTCGTTATTAACTCTCCTACGCGACAAAACTCTCTCGAAACGGGGGTACACTTGGAGCGGAAAGTTACTCTCCAGCGCATTAATCACACTCACTCATACTTACCCGATCGAAAACAAGTTCGTCAACCCCGAACAGTGGAACGATGAAGGTTTGCAGCTTGTACTTTAAGATGCGTTGACTGAGTACCTGCAGAATTTCAGAGAAGCCATCACTTATACTGGGGGAAGTTATTTGAGCCCGGTGAAGTCAAGGTGCGCAACGTTTGACAATTGGAGGCGTCTGCAATGCTCAGCACTGTAGATTTCATGGCATGTCCCAAGTGCCGAAGAGATTGACTTTTCGCTTCAACTATTCCGCGAATTGGTCGAACCTGCGATGACTCGCCTTGACTTGTTGCTTGAAACCTGTAGGTTTGTGCAGTATCTTTTAACCTTATACTGAAAAGCAGCAAAGCGTCTCGAGACGCCATTTGGAGGAACGACTTTTGTCGGTGAGTTTACAGCAATTGATCAACCAGCAGTAAATTAATACCTTTGAGTAGCTATCTCAGTTTTGTCCGAGAAGCATTCTCCGGAATTCCAACGCTCTTCAAGGAGTTCATATCACCGGACGTGTTGCAATCTATGCTCGCCTCAAGTGATATTATGTACGTCATGTTGGCGCCCGTGGCATATGGTGTTTGTCTAACATGTCTGCAGTAATGAAATTCCTGAAATGATTGCATCAATTGAGCCTCTGGCTTCCGGGTTTTGCCTCACAGACCCGCAAGACACCCGATATAAATATATTACTAGACTCCGGCGTCGATTCGGGGAGTTTTTGCACGCAGCATCCCTGTCTCTGCAAAGACAAGGCGAGGAGAACACAGTTGATGCTGTACAGATGCTTGTACGTACTCTTATAGTACCTCACGACTTACGTTTCACACTGCCAAAGATCAGTTCAATCCGCACTTATTTACTCGAGTACGGCGACAGCAAGGACAGGTCTGTAATGTGATTTCACTTGTGTGGAAGTTGCTGAACATTTCACACAGCTACTATGTAAACACCGACCAATACAACTCAGAGATCGATGTGGCTCGTCAATATTCAGGACAGAAAGTTTGGCCGCGCGCAGTGTTTGTTCGAAGAGCTCGGTAAACCATCGTTCACTTTTCTTTCTGTTTCAACTTCCTAATTCTACATGTGCCAGATTTTATCATTCCTCTCGACTATTTTGGAACTCCATCGAGCGAGCTAGAGGTCCGCTAGAGAACTCCTTGCTGGACGATGTCGTTGAATGGTCAATGTGGCATTATCCGTCAGGTAATTGATCGTTCTTGGTTTCATGTTTCATGAATACTTCTAATTAATCTCGCATAGTGAGGCAGTGAGTGAACTCCAGTTCATTTTCCTTGATCAAAATTCAACATTTCGTTTAAGATCAAGCCAATCTCTTCTTGAATCCCTAACTTCAGTGGGTGCCTATATATGTTACGGGTGTCATGGACTTATGGTCATCACATTTGCAGGTGTACGATGGTCTTCGTCTTCGAGCTCTTCCGGCACTGTACAAAGCCCTACAGCCTGGTACTGATGATGATCGCATGAAAGGAGCGTTGTGGACGTTGAACATATCATCGTTTGGTGAGCCACGCCTCTTGACAGTGATAGACCTCGTCTAATCATCTCCTCAGGGCGATTTGCGATATCTGGTGAGTAATATGGATACCTTTTTTGAAGTAGCTAGATCCACTCTTCTGCAGAACCGACGTTAGTGCCAGAAATCATCAAGCAACTCCTTGGGTGCCATCATAATGAGAAGGTACTTTTCCTCTTGACCTTCTTCAAACTGGATGACAACGTCTTCCAGCCTTCTATCCAAAATTGTGTGTCTACGGTAACAGATACATGTAAGAACCACTTTCTCTTCTTGTTTTCTGTTTTCTTTTCTAAGCTGATTCGAGGTCTGGCCAACTTCTCGGAGCCTTGCTATCTCATCTATGACGTTAAGAATACCGCTCTCGATGAATCCTTACTTGCTCTGAAGAGCTGCTTGTCATTTAACAAGTCAGAGGATTCTATTACTATCCGGGCCCGTGAGAAGCGCATCGAGCGTGTATGTTTGATGAACGAAGAACATAATCGAACAGTAGGCAATATACTATCCTTATCAATGTGTCTCACCACTGAGGCTTGAACAGACTCAAGCGGTTCTCGAAATTGCCAATGACACTGCAACACATTGGCGCTATGCGATAGTGGCAGTTAGGGTTCTCCGCACTCTGATGCGCCGCGATACTCCAACTTCGCCTAGTCACCTTAATCTTTTCCTGGAGAAAGTATGTGATAGCGATCCTACCATGGTGCGTTTTTGTGGTTTACTAGGTCTTTGTAAGGACGTTGACATTTTTGTGGATATTAGCGCTACGTGAGATCATGACTGGCATCGAATTAGTCACAAACTGACTTGCTCTATATATCAGTATGCGCAAAGAGGTATCATGAAAGCACTGAGATACATCAAGCTTCGATCGTACTGTCGAAATCCAGCGGCTTTGGCTCTGTTCTCTCAAATCAACCCGCTACGATGCAACATTCCCATTAAAGGTTCGTATTCGGCGACCGCTGAGATACTCACCAATTTCAAGTTGCGGGTCCCTATCAGATCTTCAGGGACTCTCGATCTCAGCAGGTGGGTTTTTGTAGAGTCACGCTAAGAAGTACTCACTCCCATCGAAGTATATATTGCGATACACTACATCAAGGCTGGCTCGCCTGGAGTGGTACATTGGCAGCATACAAGTCACCTCATAGGTCGGAGAGCACCTTCGAATGGGAACCATCAAGCGCAGAGGCTTTGTCTTGCCTACGTGAAATAACAGTGGATGCAGACTTCTGGAAGAAACTTTCCGGACACTTCGCTGAAGAGAACCACGAGAGTACTGTGGTACAAGACCATATATCATGCGTCAAATCAATATGTAAGTCCAATGTTACTTCACAATCAACCTCCATAATTTCGAGATAGTCCAAGTATTGGGTGATGAACCCTGGGACTTGTTGAAGCCCAAACTGGAGATGTTACTGGCCGACCAAGATAAGAACAAGCAAAGGGCTGCGGCAGAACTTTTGGCTGGTGTTTTAAACGGTGAGCAGTTTACTTATGTAAAATTTTGTATGCTGACTGTCGCAGGTTCTAAACATTGGCCACAAGAGGCCCAAGATCAAATCTGGCAATGGTTCACTCCCTACATTAAGAAGACGCTAGATCAGAGCATGAAGACAGAGACTGTACCCATCTGGACTTCATTTGTCGGGGTGTGTGACCAAGAGCTTATAACTTTGTGTATTTATCTAAACAACTTTTAGTACATGTTCCATCACAAAGATCCGCGGCGACTCCAACCACTCGTTGAGCATCTCGTTGAACAATTCAACAGCATGGACTACAATGGACCATCATCCCTGGAATCTGTCAAAGTTCTGGCATTATTTCGGGCATTCTACACTGAATTAGAATGGAAATTCATATCTTGGTCGGACAACACCATGGAACGATTTTGGCGCGAGGTGCACAGTGAACACGATGATGTCAGTGCTTTCACATTCTTATTTATGATTCAGTGATGATTCTAATGGGGATTAACAGGTAAGATCCCATGTTGCTGAGATGATGGCATTTTGCAACGGTATCAAGGTTGGCGATTTTTGCATCCCGCTATATACATAGGTTGTTGACCTTGATGAATAGTGGCAACCCAAGCCTGCGTCTCTCGATGTCGAAGCTTTCGTACGGGAGTGTCGAGAAATGACTGATGATGCAGATATCATGGGCATACGTGGTACCTATCACACAAATAGAGTCCTCGAACTCGTGGACAACTTCAAAGTGTGGAGAGAGCAGCGGCTACCAGGTGTGAGAGCCTATCAGTCAACCTATGACAGGTAATGGATGATATTCATTTCTTCAAAGTGATCGCTGAATACTCTCAGAGTTGGGATCGTTGTTTGCCGATGGTTGTTCCTGTCAGTCCACAGTACTGATGCCATATCTGCATTCGACTATATTTTGCCTCTTATGGTACGTGGTCTATCACCAGCTGCTGAGAAAGTCAAGATTTATGGTTCTTTCAGCCTGAACTTTTCCGTTTCACTGAAGGTGCAGTTGTAAATGATACATGCCAGTCGATGTTAAAATCATCCTCTTAGTGCATGATAACGAGGAGCTAGTAAGGCATGCTAATGTACTTCTTGTTCGCATGTGTGGAGTCGCTCCTCCACGATCAATGATCGGCCCCTTATTGAATGCTATATTCTCCGCCATCCAGACGTCACCAGTAAGACATCTACCAGCGTCCGTAACTGTTCTAGACTCACTCTTGCAGTCATGGAAGGTTCGCTTGAAGGCCCTACCAATTCTACAGGGTAAGTTGTTGCTACTTTAGTCTGGTGCTTGACGACATCACATTACCTAGTTCTGTACTTCCGACAACTTCCTCTGATTAGCGAAAGCGAAGTCAGTGACATTCTAGACGTAAGTAGTTCTATTGATTTACCTCGTGCCTGCACTAATTAATTGTAGGTATTGTGTCGATGCTTGGACGACGAAGTCGTGGAGGTGCGAGAGATGGTTGGGACGTGAGTCTCGGAATCTATCTTCAAAACGTTTCTAACTCTTGTTCAGCACCTTGTCGGGAATACTTCGACTGTCTTCGAGGCGCAGTGTTGTGACTTTGAAGGTTGGTCAGTAGTTACATCGTCTTTTGATTTTATCCACTTTTTGGTCTAGGACCGATTTGTCAAACTGGCGGGAAAAATTCAGCTCCCTGATCGTGTATCGCCAGTTTACAATGCTGCTGTCCGTCAGCGGCACGCCGCTATCATTGGCATATGCGCCCTCATTGACAGTTTCCCGTACACCATCGAGAAATGGATGCCAGGGCTCTTGACGACAGTGATGCTGGAACACACACATGATCCTGTGAGCAAATCCTCATTTGCTTGATTGCATATTCTGATCTTCTACGCTGCAGATTCCAATTTCGACAACTATCCACAGGTGCGCGAGCAATTTTAGGAAAACACATCAAGACACTTGGCACGAAGACTCCCGGCGCTTTACGGATGATCAGCTGGCAGCTCTATCGACGTTACTGACCGGATCATCGTATTGTAAGTGCAAATTATAGTTCGTCCATTCCCGTTGTTCATGATGCTCTGTCAGATGCTTGATCTTTGAGAACCGAAATTTATTTTGCAGATCATGTCAGAGCAAATCTCATTGATGTTGGATATTATTGAATCGTATAGAAATAGGCTAGCTAGAGAAAGCAATTCCAATACTTGATATACAAGAAAGTTCAGTTGTTTGTGATGAGTCATTATGGTCCGAGGACTTGCTAGGTACATGAAATGTGTCAAGATGGAAATTGATGTGTTTATCATGCGTGTAAATAGGGTATAAGACCACTAGAACTGGTGGCAAAGGAGGTATTAGAAGAGTTTGGGGATATGAGACCATCCTCAAGGTCAGGGATAGCTAGACTCGAAGCGGCATATTCGTCACCATTGGCTGCACCAGTTCGCGCGCCTGCCTCGGGAACCGTGTCTATCGGGGGATTTATCCGATTATCGTAACCAGATTTCACGCGATTGTTCGAGACTGACTCCCTAGTGATACAAAATAGTCAGTTTGAAAGAGGTATACTACATAAAAAGAAATCCAACCGAATCTCAGCAATCAAATCATCGACATCATACCAAGCGAGAGGACCATATGCAACACCTCTCC
Source organism: Suillus discolor (assembly GCF_016758755.1). Lineage (NCBI taxonomy): Eukaryota > Fungi > Basidiomycota > Agaricomycetes > Boletales > Suillaceae > Suillus > Suillus discolor. Next base: position 11,899 of record NW_024541742.1, read on the forward strand.
ACCAGCCAAGTAGATCGGCAGGGGCTAGATAGGCGTGTGCATGAAGATGATCTGTGATAGGAATCTTGTTGTCCTTGAAAGGTGGAGTAATGAAGCCGATCCGAAATTGGGATTCGGTATGAGGTTCCGAGGATGCGGCGGAACTATTGCCAGATGAGAAAGGGGGGGAAGAGGGCGGCGACGACGCGGACAAAAGCCTCCTTCCAAGGTTTCTAACATTCACAAGAAGAGGCAAGTCACTGGAAGACTACCAAAGCCAGGTAAGATTCTTCGCCGCGGGGAGGCCTGAGATTTTACGTACCAGGGTGTATATCGATGGAACATGGAGACTGGGGTATTCGATCAGGGGAAAGTGCTTGAAGAACCTGATATGGTAGATAGAAGGCTCACTTGAACGCTATGATTATATGACCACTGGAAGATACTGGATGAGCGTTCTCCCGGTACGCAGTGAAATTTTCATCTCTCCAGAGTATTTCTGGCTCTGTCGGCTCGTCTGGGCTGTGTGAGCGTGGGGACTGTCCGGGGGCATGAACCGCTGCAGTGGCCACGATCCCACACACAGGACACCCAGGCTTTGGTGCAAAAGCCATCGAGTACGAAGATAAGCTAACTCAGAGCAACTTAAACGAACAAAGGTTCTTAACCGAATGGCCAAATGGTTAATTATGTAAATGAATATGCATTGGCAAACTCAGTCCCCAATTCTCAGTTCTTCATACTATTCAAACTCCGAACCCGTTCAGCGTGACGAAAAAACCTTTGTCACGACCTCAAAATTATCTCATTGAGATGGCATACATTCAGATCGTACGGCATTATGATAGTTATAGCTTCAAGAAGACAATGTGTGGTTTTTAGGAGGCACGAAATACGAAGAAGTGGTGATAGGCAATGGTACGGCAATGTTGCAATGTGGTTGCCATATTATGCGATATATATTGAAAAATAGCAGAATTTCTTGCAAATTCGTTCAAGAATACACTAACTCAAGTACATGTTCAAGGTTGTCGACCACCCTCCCATCTTATTGTCACGCTTTCCAAATTGGGAACCCATCGAGAAAGTGTCATCGAAGCATTTGATGAGTTCCGACAAGAAATAGACGAGCATCATGACCGGAGAGAACGACTTATCAAGGTTCCAGGCTCGAAAGAATCGACTGCGTCACTGAGCATTCTGACCCCCTCCAATAGATTAGCCGGGATGCGACAAACCTTTCGAAGAAAGTCATCTTCTACTCCACCGAGCAATGACAGAAGAGCCCATAAAAATAATGACTCTAATCCCTCTCTACGAGTAGTCCGTCGCGGTCGTGAAAAGCTTCGGGAAGTGCAAGCGCTATATGCACAAATAAGGCTCGAGGTACAAGCTGAGCGGTTCTGGCACTACCACAGAGCAGTATCGCCCGGCCTCCAAGAGTGGGCTCTAACATGGCAAATTGGTTGGCATATATGTTGAACGCCTTTGACTTTCAGGTATATTGAAGCATTGGGCTTTGCTCACTACCTCGAGCATGGCACTCTGGTGTCATATCAGGAAGTTCAGCTTTCTCTTTCTGACGAGAACGGCATACCTGTGCGTATGCTACACCTCAATGATACCCGGATGGCTGAAATTTGCACTCTACGGCACGACCCTAGTATTTCACTCTTCCAAAGGAAGATTACTTGCTGGGCTTGTCTGATGTCACTGGCGAACTCATGCGATTTGCAATATCTGGAATAGCTCAGAAGGGTGGTCGCGTTAGAGCCAGAGAAGTGTGTGCATTCGTCCGGCAATGCAAGGCAGGCAAGTCAGTCAGTTTGACAATAGTGTGCAAAGGTGTAATTGTGGATAAGTAGATTTCGAACGCTTTACTCCTTACGTGAGGGAGTTATCCAAGAAACAGGCTGTAACTTCACAATCTCTGGAAAAGATTGAGGACGGTAGCGTTTTCTCTATCACCTGGCACTCATGGACAAGTACTGAACGTTATTCCAGCGGTGTATGCCATCGTGGTCCGAGGATCCGAATACGACATCCCCCCTGATATGTTAGACGACATTATCGCGCAGTCGATCTCAACTTTCAGTTCTACTACCAGTGCAAAATCGAGACTTGGTCAAAGAGACATTCGGAACGGAGAGATTACGAAGATGAGATTTAATACAGATACCCGGCAGAATTTTGTTTTGACAATTCCAATACTAATGCGAGCTTAGGCGGCCTATAGTTTATGTTGGTTCTGGTGCACCAATTACGCCTCCTAAATACGTACAACACAAAGT
>NW_024541743.1:0-14102 GCF_016758755.1 Suillus discolor
TAACTTCTTCAACAGAAGCTCGTGGATAGACGGGTAAAACGGGGTTTTTCTTTAACTTGGAATTCTTCCATTCACGGGAAGGCTCTTTCTCTGCAGGGGTGGAAAGGGGAAACAGCAACGGTAGATTGCGTCGCTTTCTGAGATAGTCGATGTTCCTTTTGATCTTGAGCGATCGCTCATTTGGTGTGAGAGACAGTTCTTTGTTCGTCCAGTCGATTGACGGGTTTAGTGCTTTCAACCATGGGAACCCAAGTAAAATTTTGTCTTTCTTCGAGAGTTTGGTTATGTTGAACTTTCCTATCATGGTTCTCCCGTCAATTTTAACAATGAGGACGCAGTAGCGAGAGATGAGTCCTCCTCTGGCGTCCGATCCGTCTGCGGTTATAACGGGAAACAGGTTTCGAGAGTTTGTGGGTTTTGATTCCGTGTAACTTGCAGAATTCCTCGCTGATGAAGGTTCCGCTTGCTCCGGAGTCAATAACCATAGAGGTTTCGATGGTTTTGTTACGCTTGGTGGAAATAATAGTGGCAGGGACGCGAAGCTCCTTTTTATTTCCAAGTGATTGTACAAGTCGTATTGGGACAGGGGGTACTGACATCGATGCAGTCTCCCTTCCTAAAAATCCATCTCTACGAACCGTACGGTTTACCTCTTCGTCATCACTACTCTCTTCTTTCTCGATCTTTCTTCGGATAGGCATTTTCTGCTTTCTTATCTTCCCTGGGGTGGAATGTGGTATCGTTGGCATGATGGCCCGTCTGGTGGCATTTGAAGCAGCGTCCCTCTTTGAGGTGTCTCTTTACTTCGGACTCGGAGAGCTGGTCTATCTCCATAGGCATCGCTTCTGCGGGGGGTAAAGTGGCGATCCCCGTACTTCTTTTTCTTATGCTGGTACTGAGCGGGGTTTTCTCGTTTCTGTATGGCTCTCAATCTCTGGAAGGCATTATCCAGATTGATGCACGTTGCGATGACGGTTTCAAAGTCGTCTAAACTTTCTCCAGTGTGGTAGAGGTTGTTGCGAAGTCCTACGTCAAGACCTTCGCGGAAGAACTCTACTTTGGTGACGTTCTCAGTTATTCCTGCTTTATGGGCTAGGAGGCGATAGTTGGAGATATATGTGTGGAGGTCTCCTTTCATTTCAAGGGCTCGTACTTTAGCCATGGCCGTTCCGGCGGGGTCCATAGCTCCAAAGGCTTCCTTGAATGCGACTTTGAAATCGTCCCAGGTGCCGTACCCGATGATATTTCCGGCGGTATTCTTTTGTTTGGAGTTCTGAGTGGTCTCCATGAAGTCTTCTTTCCAAGCGGCTGCATTGCCCTTGGTCATGAACAAGAGTGCGAAGATTACTCTTTTCTTATCGCTGTCATAGATCTTCTCGTTGATATCTAAATACGCATTACAGTTCAGCATGAACCTGTGCGATTCGTCGCGATCTCCATCAAATTCGGGGGGAGAACCGATCTTAATTTCTATTTCTTTGGTAGTGGTCGCCATTGTATTCAATGGTGGTATCGGCGGTCGCGCCTAGGTTCAAAGCTCCGATCAAAGGAGTTAATGAAGTCGTGGTGTCTGCTGACGTCGCAGGTGGCGGCGTCTATGGTAGGACTTTAATCTTTTGTTACGACTGGGGTATGTCGAGCTGTCTTAGTCCGAGTGGACTGAGATTTGGCGAGACAGACGTGGTTCTTCTCTCGAATGAGAGGTCAAAAGGTTTCTGGCTAAGGCAAGTATCGGCGACTTCCTTAGATTGATGGTTCTTAGATAGCAAGGTTGGAGACCTTGCTAAAGGACTGGTTCCAGGTAAAACCCAGTAGATTAAAGTGAAGAACTACATGTGGTACGCTATGTATCTATATAGCGAGAGTTCAAGCGGAGCTTGTAAATGCGTATCAAGATAGAAGGCGGACAGCCCGCTTGGTAGACGATAAGAGATAAGAGATAGTAACCATGGTGCGGACAGCCCGCTTTGATAAGAGATGATCGGCTAAACATAGTGATGGTTACTAGCACAGAAAGTCAGCTTGGCGATGATGTGAGTAAGAATCTGGAAAGTAATTGGTCGCTCATCAACAGCTGTGTTTAAGTACCATTGTCCGGTAACAAAGGAGAAACGAAGAGAATTAGTGTGCCGTAACAGCATCCGGCCCCTGCGAAGCATGAGAATTTAGCGACAACACCTCACTGAAAGATCGAAGTAAAGAATGGCATCGACTGTATCCTACACCTGCGCGGTGGACAGCGGATTATCATCTGTTCATGGGATTGGTCAATTTAAGTCTGGGACTTGGAGAGCGGTACGCAGATTGGGGAGGAATGGGAGGTCCAAGATGGAGGAGTGCACACCATAGTATTATCGCAGGATGGTAAGACCATAACAGGCAGGTGTATGGATGGCACAGTGAAGTTGTGGAACATCGACACGGGCCAGGTGTGACGGGGCGGCATACAGAGTAGGAGCATTATGTGTGTTGGAGTCCAGACGGAGAGCGAGTGCTGAGCGGAACCTGGGAAGGAGGATTCATGCCCAGAATGCAGAAACTATCTTGGGACCAGTTAACACAGGGCAATCCATGAACATGGTTTGCTACTCACCTGATGGCAAGATCTTTGCCATGGGCGAGCCGTCACTCGATGAGCGGGGCATTACTGATTGGCACTGTTGGCAGCCTACTTCAATTGGCGTTGGGGTCCCAGAGTGTGTTGTCGGGTGCGGGCCCGAAGTGTGACAGTATGGGGCCACTGTGGTGACAGTGGCGTTACTGCCAGTGGGACTGACACAGGGCCCAGGCGCGGGAAATTAATTGGATTGTGATCACCGTACTGAACAGAGAGGCGGCGACTTGCTGCAACGCTGATATTAATAGATGATGCAGTCTTATCCGTTCTTATCAGAGTTTGATATCATTTTTGCTAGAGGTGCCGGTGAGTATGGACATCTTGTTGATTCTTGCACGTAGTGTTACTATTTCAACATGGCCCTTTACATGCAGGCGTCATTGGTACAGCTCGCATTGTTATGCGACTCCTCGATCAGCAGGCAAAGTTAATTCTCAAGTCAGAGATCAACTGAAGCTGCGCATGTCCTCCTCTTGAGCTTAAGCTACGTGAGGGTACGTGATGTATTTACTAGCTATCGTAACCAATGGTGTCACTCAATTGTTGAACTTTTTCCACACGAAGAAGCAAGCTCCAAATATGATAAGATGAACTAACTTGCAGCATGCCTTGCGCTCGACTACAATCCCTTCCCATGCTCCTCACTCTAGGGATATCGTGCATTGTTGCCCTGCTTGTTGCTTTGCGTCTGACTCGCAGACGTGTCTACCCTTTCCCTCTGCTACCTGGTCCTCGTCCCTCACCATTTTTGGGTAACGCACTGCAATTGGATACTAAACGTCCTTGGCTCACATATACTGCGTGGGGAAAGACATACGGTTGGTAGCAGCAGACCAATAGCCCCACTCAATTCCATTGTATTTTTCCCATTTTATTTTTTGCAAGTGATATACAAGTGACAGATGGTGAGAAATAAAATGAGTTCTAATTGAGGTCGACCATTTTATTTTATTTCTGAAGTACAGCGGTGCGCACTGAGATTAGAATATGCTGAGGCGGCACATTGAACGACGCAGCCTGAAGGAACACATACCCAGGAGTGCTGGATGTGTTTGAGCAAGTGCCCATGCTTCATGAACATGTGCAGCCTCCTCCGAACACAGATTATGATGCGCTACAGGCCAGTGCTGCCAGTGCAAGGCCGAGAAGTTCGTTGTCGTTGTCTTCTGCTGCAGCCAGTTGTGCAATGGCCAGGAACTCAAGTTGTTTAGCTGTAGACTGATGGTGCTTTAGGGGCTTGTGTCCGAGACCTTGTAGACGTGTGATACATTGATGATTGTAGGTACTGGAGACAAGTAGCATTCCCGCGCTCGCATTGTTGAAACTCCGCAATGATGAGCGCCGAACAACATACCTGCAGTCCAATATATCATTTTATTTTTTGTTCCCCACGGCAATCTACACTCACTCACTAAAAAATAAAATGAGAAAAATAAAATGGAATTGAGTGGGGCTAATGGCTTCTTGAGGCTTTTTGTCAAGTTCCTGGATTTAATTTTATATCTGATCATAGGAAAAATCATCCACTCCCATATACTTGGGATCGACATGATCATCATAAACTCTGAAACCATCGCCCAGGAGTTGCTGGAAAAGTGTTCTGTGAATTACTCTACCCGTCCTGTTCTTTGCACCAACGAATTGTATGTATTGTCGGTCTTCATTCAATTTGTTCTTCATCCACTGACGATACAGAGCTGGACTGGCTTTCAATTCTGTGATGCTTCCGTATTAGTGCTGCCGCGGTTCGGTCCAGAACCATGGTTCGAACCTGGACTTCCCTGGACCGGACCAGAAGTTCGGTCCAAGGTCCATTGGAGACCTTGGACTGGACTTCTGGTCAGGTTCACGGTTCGATCAGTACTGACAAATTGTGAACGGGTTCAGACTGGTCCGAACCAATAAGGTAACATCAGGTTTGGTTGGTTACCACATAGTCGGTACATCAAACACGTGGAAACCACACGCTTGGTTCAAGTGTTGCACACATTGTCCCACTCAGTGCTCCCTTCCCCCACAATTGATCCTTGTTGTTGACCTTCATCGCAGTGGGATCGGTCCTGCAATGTCACTGGTATGTATGTTCCCCATCTTGCTTATTCTCTAATTTCCCGTCCAATTTTTCTTATTTTGACATTCTCAATCTGTCAATGGCTAATATACAGTATCGCAACGCCCATCTCAACTGCTAATATGTTCAATTTTTAGGAGATATTCATTGTTGCCTTACATTGTAGGTGCACGGGCCTTCAAGGTCCAAATAAAGGGATCACCAATAGCACATCTGAGGTGAGTACCTTTCTCTTCTCTCGCAAAATGACCAACTGTGCTGTTGGTGCTGATGGGGCATTGAAGGATGCCTCCGAAATTTAATGGTTCAACAATGCGGATGATGACACGCCAATTACTCCTCCTCCTGCCAAAGACTCACTCGCTGTCCTTACGCAAGGTGGAAGGCAGCTGGCGTCTATCAAAGGTGGTACTTGACGCTCTTCTCGCCCTTTCAAGCCCTCTGCTCATCTTCGAGCAGCTGATAACGCTTCACCTGAGTTGTCTTCAGGCATGCGCCCACGCAAACGGGCATTATTGAGTGCAGATGATGCACCCATCAAAAAAGTTGCCATACGAGCGGCTCCTGAGGAAGATGACTTAGACGACAACCTCATCCCTCCCATTGCCAATGGAGATGACTCATCCACTGATGATTCAGAGTACACTAACAATCTCGATAATGAAGCTGAAGAAGCCGACGACACCGAGGAAGCATACCAGAAGACCAAGTCACTTGGAGATGCAGACCACTAGGTACATTTTTTTCTTAATTATAATCTACGGACACATTTCTAATCAACATTGTCAGGCCCGCCAAACATCCAGGAGGACAGATCGCACAGCCGATCTCCGGACCATTTTCACAGAAGAGAAAGGGCGTCTCAACCCAGACACTGGGACACCTGAGGATGGCTGGTGGTGCAATATTTGCAAGTACGTAAATTTCTGCACCGTAAGATCTGCCTTGTAGGATACTGACATGTACCTTAGGGATGCAGGGCTGCCAGCTCATCAATCGTTTTTCAAAGGTAGTATTTCTACGCGCCGTACACACATTTCAAGGTGAGTATCCTCACTACCTGCAAACTTAATGCCAACTAACCCAACAATATAACAGGAATCCGAAGTGTCATTTCCCGGTCTACAAGAGCCAATGTGAGGCACAAGATATCGCACTGAATGAACGTGCTATTCCTGCAAGTGTCCGAAACTCCAGCGAGCACCAGAAAACATTGGACGAGTCACTTGCCCCCAAAATTCCTCAGTTCACGAAGGCGGGCTTGATGGACTACATAGTTGAGCTCATCGTCTCCGAGGATGAAGCCATCCAGCTCGTCGACAAAGGGCCTTTCCGTCGCCTCTTGCAGTATCTTCACCCCAATCTTTCTGATGGTGCCATTCCTCACCATACTGAAAACCCGCGAGGAGATCCTCGAAAGAGCCAGACTCGCTGTCGAGACAATCAAGGACAAGCTCGCGCACATTGACAGCAAAATATTGATGATGTTTGACTCCTGGACATCTCTCATAGGCGACCCTGTCTTATCAGTCACAGCTCATTATATTGATGCTCCCGCTGACAAGCCCCAAGAGTGGGAGCTGAAGTCCGATCAGCTTGCTTTCAGGTATATCGAAGGAAATCATAGTGGTGCCAACATTGGGCGCATTTTAATGGAGGTTATTGATGAGTATGGTGTTCGAAAAAAGGTGCGTTTTTCTTCCTTGTTTTAGATCACACCTCACGAGACGAAATTTAGCTTGGTTGGTTCACTGCGGACAATGCCACAAATAACGATACTGCTATCCAAGTAGTCGCAGATGAGATTGATCCATCCAGTGAACAATGGAATGCCGATCAGCATCATGTGCGGTAAGTATTCGTTGTTTCAGATTTATAGATACTTATGTCTGTCTAGTTGTATGGAGCATGCCCTTCATTTAGCGGCAAAGCATTTTGTCGAAGCGGTTGGCCCTACAGGTAACGACGCTGACGAAGAGCACAATGACAACTACGACATAGCGGATACTGTTGGCAAAGCACTTGCACTCATCACACAGGTAAGCTTTTTTAAAACTTTTCTCAGTACTTTTAGCTAATGTAATCTATTAGATTCGCAAGTCACCCCAAGCTCGTGTCTTCTTCCACAAATGTTGTGGTGAGGCAGGCAGTCCCTACCCTCGAGCTTCTCAAGTGGATTCGGACTCGCTGGGCCTCCCTATTCAACATGTTGGAGCGAACGCTGCGCTTACGAAAGGTAAGTCACACTGTCTCGGTATCTTCCACACTAACTGACATTGATTTTTTTAGGGCGTCAATAGGTTCATTCAACTTGCAGATGACAGTGACGAGGTTCCGAAACTGCATGGTAAATCCTATTCAGACTTCAAGCTCTCAGGTCACGAGTGGTCGAAGTTGGAGCTCATGCGAGACGTACTCCAGGTGAGCCTCTCTTTTTTCTGGTTCATTTATACTAACTAATTTCTACATTATAGGAGCCTGCTAATGCTCAGCAGAGCTTCTCAGGCAGCTCGTCAGCCCACTGTATGGCGTACTATTCCGATTCTCGAGTTCCTTCAAGAGACTTGGGAAAATATGGCCCAGGCTTCGAAGTTCAACTGGTATTGCCAACACCATTCACTTGGGTCTTAAAACATCCGCAAGTGGTATCGTAAAACTGACGACACGGACGTGTACTTTGTCTGTCTCGGTGAGTTTTTTCTTTTAAACTCATCAGCCGCATCTACTGATTCAAACTATATAGCTTTGGATCCTAACTACAAACTAGCATACGCGAAAGACAAATGGGATACACAGTACTTCGAGGATGGGATGGCCTGCCTCGAAAACCTAGTAAGTGTTTATCTACCCTTATGCGAACTTGTTTGACTGACAACATTTTTTTAGTTCGATAAATATTCAAAGTCAATGCCAGCGGTTGCTTCTGATGTGACAAAGAATGCACCACGTGCATTGGTGCATGAAGGTTCATACAGGCATAGTTGGATGCGCAACACCATCAAATCATGCCTCACTACCGACGCCGCACACCAACACCCACGACAAGAACTCACCAATTACCTTTGTGCTCCTCTGGAGGATGTCGAGAACCCAGTTGCATGGTGGGGGGTGTGTTATATTTATTTACTTGTTTGTTTGCATGAGAGGCTAACAAAATTAAATATAGCGTCACTCTTTGCAATATCCGATAATGGCCAAGATCGCGAAAGACTACCTTGCAATTCAGGGCTCAGCAGTTGCATCGGAGTGCGCGTTCTCGAGCAGAGGCATTACTGGTACAGCACGTCGCAACTCATTGCTCCCAGAGGTCTTCGAGGCACTGCAGTTACTTAAGAGTGCTTATCGTGAGGGTCATATTTCAGCTCGTGCTCATGCAGAACTTGCAGCAGTAGATCTTTAGTATAATTACTTGTCATGTGTCAATTTTTTGCAATATTCATTTGGTTCATGGTTCGAACCGGTTCTGAACTCGAACTGGACCCCCCAAACCCGTTCACTGAAGTTCGGTTCGAGGTTTGGGCTGTCCCTATGAACCGAACTTTTGTAAAGTTCGAGGTTCGGAAAAATCACTCTCCGAACCAGACTGAACCGAACTTCGGCAGCACTATTCCGTATGGGGAGACTTTACGACAACATCGCAAGATCTTCCATCAAGTCCTTAGGGCCAAAGTTTCAATCTCGTACCACGAGATATACTCTCGCCATGCAAATGAACTCGTCATCAATCTCTTAGGTGCCACTAGTGACTCACTGCAGCAACACACTGAAGCGTTTGTACCTAATCCAAGGATGTCGTTGTGACGTATGGTCCAGTTGACGATCAATCCTTGTGACAGATACTCGGGATCCCTAATCATGACCGTGACATATGGACATCTCATTGATGAAGGCTCATTTCTTTCCCGTGTGCACGAAATACTTGATATTGCAAAACAGATTCTCTCTCCTGAGAAGGCTGCCATGTTCACAGCCTTTCCTTTCCATGAGTGCCTCTGTCGACGACATCATCTTGAACATTCAGCATGAGGTGGCAGTCGAAAAGTTGCCACTCTGGTGCTTTGGTGGAGCATTTGCCCTGATGGGACGTTGTAGAAAATTATGTCAACAACTTTTGAACGAGCCCTTGAACAAAGTGAAGGCACAGATAGTACGTTCACGCAGACTTGTGGATGAAAGTTTCGCTTGATCTGTTTGCATGAAGGCAGATGGTACTGCTTCGCGCTCATTAGTTGCTGACTTTCTCAGTGAAGCTCACGACGACACTGACAAAGACATTATGAAGGCTGTTGCATTGATGGGATACTTTGGTAGGAATTTGTTTTCACCAACGGAGCTCATCTATTGACTGGAATACGCCATCTTAGGTGGCATGGAAACCGTGAGTCGCTACTTAATTACTTGAAACATTTCTGAGTCCTACTTTGATGTCTCACAGATTGCATCCGTATTGCAGACATTCCTGCTGGCTATGATGCTCTATCCTGACGTCCAATCCCGTGCTCGTGCAGAAATTGACCAAGCTGTGAGGCATGACAGCATGCCGTGCCTTGATAACAGGGCGTCACTGCCCTACCTTGATGCCATTCTTCGTGAGGTCCTGAGATGGTATCCTCCTTTCCCCCTGGGTTGGTTGGTAGCGATATAGCTTTGTGTTTGCATGGCTGACCCCTTGCACAGGAATCCCACATGCAACATCAAACGATGATGTTTACGACGGGCACTTCATACCCAAAGGTTCGAAGTCGTACGAATCAAGGTTTTCGTCGACTCATCTATAGTTCAATCAGGTGCGATGGTAATGGTTAATCAGTGGTATGTCAGGCTGGAGTGCATGCAATGGATTGAGCTGAGCATTGCTCAGGGCACTGTCTCGGGATGAGGACATATTTCCCAATGCATCACGCTTCGATCCTAGTCGCCATTTAACACATCAGTAAATTCACACATTGCTTGAACTTCCTTTTTTGCAACTTGCTGCCGGGTAATTCCAAAAAAGGAGCGGAAAAGTCATTCATCAGAACGGTGACACCAACTTGCCATCAACTTGCCACAAGGCAATTTAAGTCGAAAAAGTAGATGCCTCCTCTTGACTTCGACTTTTTTCAAACTTTTTGTTGGCTTTTTTGGCACTTATTTGTAAAATAGCCCACATTGCAAGTAGTGCAAGTTGGGGCTACTTATTTCACACTTGTTTCGACAAAAATGACAAAATATTGCATTCAAGGATAATTACATGATAGGACTACTAAGTACTAGTGGGGAAACAATACAACTACTTGTGGCAGTGGCGACTAGATGCAGAAACGAACTCAAAGAATGGGGAGCCAGCAGCAGCAAATTTTGAAGAGGGTGAGAGGCGGGATGCGAGGAATGAAAGGCGGCATACAAGGCAGACGGCACATGAGGCAAGCGGCAGACTGCAATGAAGCAGACGCTATTAATAAAAGGAAGTAAAACAAATGAAAAAAACTTACTTGGAGGTATGCGAAAGGACAGGCGAAGTTTGGACACTGAGGCAAGTGGACATTATTAGTCAAGGGAAATTTAAAAAAATGAAAAAAAACTTACTTGGAGGTACATGAAAGGACGGGCGAAGTTTCAGATGCTGAGGCAAGCAGACATTATTAGTAAAAGAAAATACAACAAATAAATAAAAACTTACTTGGAGGCCATGCGAAAGGACGGGCGAAGTTTCAGACACAGACATTTTTAGTAAAATGGAAAAAAAAACAAATAAAAAAACTTACTGGGAGGTGTGCGAAAGGGTGCGAGACCATGAGAGTGAAGTTTCAGACACTGAGGTATGGAGGTATGTGAGATGATGCATGGAAGTTAGATTGAGAGTCAGACAAGGTTGAACGTTAGCGTTGAGAGTGAACTTCGTGTGAAAAACTGACGTGGTTCAAATATGACACGTGACGCGTGATGGTTCACAGCGCTCATTTTTGACAAATCCTGAAACTGCATGCGCCCATCTTTGTCATACTGACTTTAGCTTCATGCAGATTGAAGGAATTGGTTTGTATAGTTTGGGTTTGGGTACTGTACGTGCATCTATCAATTGTTCTTTCAATTTTTGCTAACTGCAGCCCTCCACACACCCCCCGGCACATCTCTCGCATCCTCCCAATCCAACCATGCCCAACTGCACCCTCCAGCACCCATACCTGGCGCCCTCCAGCACCCTCCTTGTTCGAGTTCGAGCCACGCTGATCCAAGTCATTGCCACCGCTCACAGGAAGTGAGTGTGTTGATCCTCGTTTGAGCAAGACCCATGCTGATCTAAGTCGTTTCCTGCTGTTCACAGTTCATGAGTCTGTCGATCCCCCTTCGAGCAAGACCCATGCTGATCCAAGTCGTTTCCTGCCGTTCGCAGTTCATGGGTCTGTCGATCCCCCTTCGAGCTCAAGCCACGCTGATCCAAGTCATTTCCCGCTGTTCACAGTTCGTGAGTCTGTCGATCTCGTTATTGTGTTGCTACTACTGATATACATTGTACCTACACCCATATGTCTAGTACATGAATACATGGGTCACGAGTTACTACCTGCCACGGGTTACATACCAAGTTGAACTACTTATTTACTTGCTGTACTTATTTCTGTTTCGAATACTTGAACTGACTTTTTTGATCTTATGCTACTTTTCGGCACTTGTGTGTCATACACTTCCTTTTTTGACTTGTGAAAACAAACAGCCAAGTGAATAAAGGTGAATAAGTGTCAATAAGTTAAAAATAAGTTTTAATTTTCGAAAAAAGGTCTGCCAAGAAATGTGTGAATTTGCTGATGCAGTTGACGGGAAGCTGAAGAGCCCTTTCGTCAACCATTTTGCCTTTGGTCATGGCAGGTAAATATTCCACACTTGCTATCATTTTCAATCACTCATTGACCCTTGCAGGCGTATCTGTCCTGGTAGGCTAACTCATGGTTGATCTGGCAGTGTTATGACAAATGCCTTTGGCAGGTCATTGGTTTGCAGAGAATGGTCTGTGGACCACATTTGCCACCATACTCGCCGTCTTGCGCATCGATCATGCCAAAGACTCAAACGGAGACAGGATTGATGTGAAGCCGGAGTACACCACTGGCTTGGCCATGTAAGTGATCTAGTATGCATTCAATAACCTGCAACTGACTCTGCCGAAGTCACCCTGAACCATTTCACTGCTCGTTTGAAGTCGTGAACACAACGAGAGAAGCACACATCCGAGCTATGATGAATTCGAAGTAGACTTAGTTTGTACTCGAGGTGGTCTGACATATGATATGGTGCAAAGTGTACTGGATGACACGGTTTTACGGTCTCTGCTTTTGTTTGTGTTTGATGAACAAGAAAATAAATTGACACTTCTTAAACTAGACCCGTTTCCAAAATATCCTGAACCGGCGCAACCAAGCTGCATACCACTGATCGGTTCACAGGCCCTTCCCGCTGGTCCACCTCTATCGATGGATAGTAATCCATGTGCTCGTACTACAGCGTACATATATTGAGTCATTCAAGGATGCAACTGCAGCGCAATTCATTAAAGTTCGCTCTGGAGCGTCATAATCACCCAGACTGACGGGCAGACCCCATGGGCCCCATCTGGACGTTGAACCCTGGGGTTGAAGCTTGGAGGCGTCCATTGACAGCCCAGGCACCCACATGCTATGCTTACGGGAGAGGAATCGATCTCACAAGGTTGCGCACGAACACAGCGATAAGATACACACATTGTCCAAGTGCTGATTACCGGAGATTCGACACCATGGGTAAGTATGTTAACCAATCGGCAACCCGCCAGTCGACTCTGCCTGTCCGTTGGGTACCGGGTACAGCGACTGGTTTAGGATACGGACGTATGGAAGGAAAAGCCCTGACGCAGAACTCCGTGATTCCACCGGAGCGGCAGGGCGGAGAGCCCATTTCGAAATGGATGTGGCCTCAGTCATGCATTGCGAAATTACTCAACCTGAAGACCGACATGATTAGACCGACTTGCAGCCTGCAGCGAGACCGAGCGATTGGGAGGAAAGGGCGACGTACCAGGGAACTGTGAGAGACAGTCGAGTCAACTCTAAAGGCAACGAGATAAAGAAACGAATATCCCATGAATCGCGAGGCTGAGCGAGCCATACAGGAGGGACTGATTTCGTGCGAGAAGAAAAGTGAAAAGCTTGCGGAAATGGCGAAAGAAAATGACTTGATGGTCCATCTTAGGCGAATGGATTTGATGCATGGGGCGGTTTCTACTGGGGCTCAAGCTTGGAAAGCGGTACGCAGGTTGGGGAGGAATGTGGGGCCCAAGATGGAGGAGTGCACGCCATAGCATTGTCGCCGGATGGTAAGACCGTAACAAGCGGGTGTGTGAATGGTACAGTGAAGTTGTGGAACATCGACAAGGTGATCAAAGAATGGACGGGGCATCCGGAGACTGAGTTCTTTGTGCTGGAGTCCAGACGGAAGGCGAGTGGTGAGCGGATTCTTCCGTGGAACATTCATAATGTGGGATGTTATATGAACGTTACAGTACTTGGATGCAGTTTGCTACTCACCCGATGGCAAGATTTTTGCCACGGCATAAGGTAGGCTGAAAATTTGGGATGCCAGCACAGGGATCAGTGTAGCTCTTTTAATTTACCTTATCAGGCAATACACGTGACCAAAAACACTGATCAAATGAGCACGGTGTTCCGGCTTTCCATAGAACAGAAACTTTCTGCAACGCTACTATAAAGCCTAATAGCAAGTGACAGTTCGAATGTCAGATCCAGCAGATTCTAGAGAATACCAGTGTGCTATGCAGCCTGTGTGTTTTTCTTCTTCATATTAGGTTCTTTCCACTGTCTCATTTTCACGCAGAGGAACTATCATGCGAGAAATAAGACAACCCCACTGGGCCCTAAGTCAGATTCTCGGTCT
This sequence comes from Suillus discolor, assembly GCF_016758755.1. NCBI lineage: Eukaryota > Fungi > Basidiomycota > Agaricomycetes > Boletales > Suillaceae > Suillus > Suillus discolor. The sequence continues at coordinate 13,596 of NW_024541743.1, forward strand.
CCCAATACTGACGTGCCCCAATCAAACGAAACAACGCAGAGCACATCATTGGCAGCTGAGACGTCGTCGCACACTGATGTCACTGAAAAGCAGTCCAAATGGTGGATTTTAAATTGGTTCTTACGATGAAGTGGTATGTCTATTCAGTACACGAAGGGTCAAGATGGATAACAAATTTTGTGCGTCTCCTACCCTCACTTTATGCATCTCCTACACTCCATCATTGTACTTATATATGCCCGCCACCATGTTAACGTTGTTGATTGTTTGACACTTCCCGTGTGTTGTGGATTCGAATATTTGTTTTACGTTGCTTTGTGGATAGATGATCAAACGTTGTGCTACCTCCATACACGCTATTGGAGTCACTACGACGATTTTTGTACACATCCAATCTTACAGTAAAATCAGACTGATGCTATGACCAAGCATTGTTTTTTTGTCCTAGATGTTGCATCGATGAGGTCAGTCGTTGCACGCATGCTGGCCTATCTTTAAATTTTGACG
>NW_024541744.1:0-14081 GCF_016758755.1 Suillus discolor
TCGCAAGCAGCATTTGGAACACGCGAGGATGGACCGTTCAGGAGTTCCTCGCTCCTAAAGTTGTTCTCTTCTACCAAGCAGATTGGACCCCATATCTCGACGACCGCTCACGCAACCACAAGGAGTCTGTCGGCATCATGCAGGAGTTGGAAGATGCAACAGGCATAAATTCGTCGGCGCTTGTTGACTTTCATCCGGGTACAAGAGATGCCCGAGAGAAACTCCGATGGGCATCAACGCGTGTAACTACTTTGCAGGAAGATATCGCGTATTCACTGTTTTGGATCTTCGGCGTCCACCTCCCTGTAATCTACGGAGAAAAAAGACAGAACGCGCTCGGACGACTTTTACAGGAGATCATAGCCCATTCGGGCGACATCACGGCCCTGGACTGGGTGGGACAATCGTCCAACTTCAACAGTTGCCTGCCAGCCGATATTTCCTCATACAAGACTCCGTCGTGTGCACTGCCATCTCTATCTGAACGCGACATGCAGAATTCGGTCTCCTCATTACGAAATAATATTTTCGCTGTGGAATCGGCTTCGAAACTGTATACCCTCCTTGAGAACCTCAGCGTTCCTCGTTTCGCAAACGCCAGACTGCAATTGCCTTGCATCGCATTTCCTCTCACAGAAGTCAGGCGGAGGCCTGGTCGAGACGGGGATACATGTTTCATTTATGACGTCAAGGCAGACGGGCTACAAGACCTGCTGGTCATAACGGAAGACAAGCTTGTTCAATTCTCGCCTGCAAGGCGTACTCGGCGGACATTCCCTGCTCGTCCGTCCGTGGAATCGGCATGATCTCGGGCTGATTAACTTCGCAGACGAGACGCAGAGCGTAGAAGATTGGCCTGAGCCTGGGTCCCCTGGATACAACGAGTCCACTATGCGAGAGTTGAGGTTGATCGTTCGGCTCGGACAGCCTTTTGGCGGACTTTTGCTAGCGCAGCAGTGGGGTGGGGAGTATAAGAGAATTGCTTCGGATAACAATATCATCGCGCAAGTTAAGGACACGGCATCTGTTGACGACATGATGGATATCAGAATGATGGAGATATTATAGCTGCGAAGAACGGGACATTTTCTTTCATACTTTGACAGCACACCTGTATCGTATCATGCATTGTCTCGTATTACAGACAACATAATCCTCAAATCAGATGTCCTACGAAGAGGACAGCTCCGGCGCAAGCGCTCACAGGTTGGTGTCCTTCTCGTGCATTGATTGCTGTAACTGAAGCGCACCTGCGATGCATCGCCTCTTGTAGTACTGCGTACTAATGCATACGCTATGCGGATCATCACTTCCACGCGAAAAGCATCACTGCGGACAGTAGTACTTACGGTGTAATGCAACAGATACAATTAGCTACTATCGGTCTGCCGTGACATCCATGACATACCCAGAATGATCCTGAATAATGTGCCTGGAATGAGGCTGCTACTAGTTTTCCACATAAGTGTGCCTGACGCTTTGCGTTTGCCCCTGATGTTCCACGGTGGTTGGTATAGCGTCATCTCGCCGTTCATCTCAGCACGCTGCTTGCTTCCCACCTGAGAACTTGACGAATCTTGTGTCCTCCAATTCACCCCAGAGTAGGTCGGTCATTGAGCAAATATCTTTGGGTGGTGTGTCACAATATGAGGCTGTAGCGCACAACAAGACATAACTCTTCTCCGCAGACAGGTTGTCATTCTCATTGACAGCAAGACATCGCTGCCATTGACTGGTACAGCTCTTAGTGCTGGGCTTGCGAGGGATTATGACATTGGTCCTTGAGGGTGCAGTGAATCATATGTATTGTTTTTGGGGATGGTCGTGGACGGTGGCATATGTGCAGACACTGGCATGACAAAACATCGACAAGATTCAGGTTTTTTCGAATACAGATATCATATATATGCGCGAAAGACACATACCGGCGCCCTACACATAACAAAAGATGTGTGATCCTTACCGCTGAAGTATCTTGTGCCCACGAAATCCGCAGGGTGAGTTTTAGGCAGACTCAGATAGTATGGTGTGATGACGGAGAGTACTAGTAGGCGTGTAGTAAGATGAGTTCAAGAGCGAGGCTGACCTAGGCCTAGCAAGAAAACGAAGTAAATTCAGTCTAACGGAGCTCGGGAGTTTTATCACATAGTCATCCGCGATGACTAATATTCCTCGCTTCCTTACCGATCGATCCCCGCTTCAAAACAGGCAAAAACACAAGGCACGCTTGCACAGTGGATGCGCACTCATCTAGATGCTCATCCACTCTTTCAGTTTGTTGAGGAACGAGAACTAAGGAAAGAGGGAAAAGGTCTCATCTTGGATGCAGTGTATAGCTCAACGGAAGAAGGAAAAAAGGTCGAACACAATGCTGGTCAGAAATGGCTCGTGTGCTTCAGATGCGTCGAGATCAAAAGAATCCTGTACTAGATGGTCCCACGAGTCCGTGTGTCCCAAGAGTCCGCGCATTGACTCTAGCACACGCAATTCTGCACAGAATCCTTATCCATAATAAATCTGGATTCGCCCAAACATAATACACACTCCCATATATATATTTTGAAGAAAATCGAAGTAGATCTTGTTCCATGGGCAACTTATCAGTGCGAGAGGCATAGAAGGCTCACTCTAAAGGTCAGATCTCCACATATAATTCTGGAATATTGTGAGATGGTTATATACATGATTAGAGAATACTAAAACAAATTTATTCGGGGCACATGCTTGTCAGGATCATCTGCGATAAAGAAATAAGCCCCAGACGTGACAATCTGCCCAAAGCGTTACATAGAGACTGTGTAATCAAAACTCCGCAATGCCGAAATGCTTTACACATGCACAACTTCACAACATTTAAACGGTGCAAATTCTGCGGAGCGTGAAAAGGCATTGCGGCAGACGTGTGACATAGTGTGACGAAGTGCGCGAACTCTAGGGAAAATGCACTTTTCTGCGCGGTAACTCTCCGCTGGACTCAACACGTCAATTTTCGAAAAGAAACTAGCAGACGTTGTACTTTCGATGTCACGCTATCGAACTGTCAAATAATTAATTTGTTTGTTTGTGCGATGTGGAGTAATAACCGTTTTGCCAAAAAGGCGCGAACTCCCGTGGACATCTAGTATAAGATAAGATGACCAATGTACAACTTTTGCGTGAGACTTTTGAAGCAGGTTCTTTCTTGACATTAATATTGACCAACCATGGTGCGCCCACTTTACTCAATATTCCCAACATAACTCTTCCACATATTCACATCCAGTCATCCCGCATCGAACTACTCAATGCTGGTCTTCTTCGCAGCGACGGTCGCAGACCTTATGAACTACGGACACTAGCTATCAACTTCGCGCCACAAGGAACAGCAGACGGCAGCGTCACCTACTCACACGGCCTCACTCAAGTACGCGTCTCAGTACTTGGTCCACACGAACCAAAACAAGGAACAAGACGCGAAACATTCCACGATCGCGCAACACTAAACGTCGAAGTACAACTCGCCCCTTTTGGCGTCGGTGAACGAAGAAGAAGAGGCAGATCCGACAAGTAAATCTCATTAATACCCACTTTATTATGTGCACCGTTAATACCACTCAGGCGTCTCCTTGAACTCGCAGCATCAATCAAAAGCACATTCGAACCAGTCGTCCAAACCCATCTCTATCCACGCAGCACAATCGACATCTTCGTACACGTCCTCCAGCTCGATGGCGGCCTCCTCCCCGCTTGCATAAATGCCTCCACCCTCGCTCTAGCAACAGCAGGTATCCCCCTCTTCGACTTTGTCTGCGCTATCAGCGGTGGCGTGTACGGCACCCAACCCTTGCTCGATCTAACCACAGTCGAAGAAAACGACGTCCCCAGCGTCGTGGTGGGCGTGATGCCTCGTACCGGACGCGTCACGCTTGTCCAGATGGAGACCAGGTTGCATATGGATCGCTTTGAGGAGGTATTTAGAGTTGCTTGTGATGCGGGCAAGGTGTTGTGGAGTGAGATGAGGGATGCGCTCAGGGAACGGACAGGTGATTTGGTGGATAAACTTGAGGCCGGGCCCGGAATGGTTGTAGCGAAGGAGACTGAGGAGACATATGATTGATGCCTGCCAACTGTAGCTAGCGGCTTCGGTTAAACCGTTTTGTACCAAGACTCTTGATCGGTAATCGGTGCCGGTAATTTGAAGTGACACCAAGCTCTTTTACACCACCTATCATCATCATCATGAGCGCTAGCGTCCAGTCTGAATTCAAGGTCGTATCGATCCTTGATACTGACTTGTACAAGGCATGTATCGCAGTAGCGCCATCATGGTCACCTCTTCTGACGCAGTTGTGCAGTTCACGATGCAACAGGCTATCTTCGAATACTATCCCACTACGCAAGTCGTCTATCGATTCACGCACCGCGACAAGCACCGCCAGTTCTCCAGAGCATGCATACAGAAATTTCGTGAAGCGCTGAACGGTTTGTTTCTCTGACTATTCAATTTTGTGTACTGAATTAATACATGCAGGTTTCGCCGATGTACAACTAACACAAGACGAACGCGCCTGGCTCCAAGATAAATGCAAGTTTTTCAAGCCTGCGTACCTCGATTATCTCCAGTCTTACAGGTTCAAACCTGAACAAGTGATTACATGCCCGTCAAGCTCCTTCCTTGCATTCCATTGACGCGCACCGGTAGATCTCGGCCACTTTCCTCCCGTCTTCCGATGACCCCGATATGGGCAGCGTCAAGATCGAAGCGAGGGGCCTGTGGCTGGAGACCGTTTTATGGGAGGTCCCGCTCATGGCGTGTCTGTGCGAGATGTATTTCCGGTATGCAGAACAAGATTGGGATTATACCGGCCAGGAAGGTGAGTCAATCCCCTTGTTCATTTTTCATTCTTTCGTGCTACTGAGTACGTGCACGGGCCAGAACAAGCCACGCATAAAGCTACATCCCTTTTAGACGCACGATGTACGTTCAGCGAATTCGGGACGCGGCGCAGGCGGTCGTTCGTCACGCATGATTTAGTGGTGAGAGGCCTTATCAAGGCGAGGGATGCGCATGAGTGGAAGCAGGGATTTTTTGGAACTAGTAATGTATGCTATTCTTCATATCGGTGGTCTCCTTTTGGGGTTTTTTTTTGACGCAGATGCGTAGGTCTACTTCGCTATGCGATACAACCTCAATGCGATAGGCACGATCGCTCAGTATGTAGCTGTTCTTTTTTTGTTCATTCTCTGACTTTTGACTTGTGAATTTCAGCGAGTGGTTCATGGGTGCAAGTTCCACTCTCTTGATGATAAAATCTCCTCTGATCAAAAATATACTTAGGTTGCGGCGCTGGGAGATTACAAAGACGCTGCTGGGACAGCTCTAGACCTCTGGTCCAACCTCTACGGAGACAGTCTTTCAGTCACGCTCACAGATACATTCTCCACCGAAGTGTTTTATCGGGTACGCATGTCCATTTTGTCACTGCGCAGCGCCTCTGATTTTATTTTTATTTCTATTTCCATCTTCATTCTTGATGTTTATTTTATTTATAGGAATTTGATCATAGGCGCGCTAGCCAATGGAAAGCCCTGCGTCAAGACTCGGGAGACCCAAAAGTATTCGCACCGAGGGCTAAGCGGATGTACGAAGAGCTCGGGATGGACCACACACAAAAAGCCATCATCTTCAGCGACGGGTTGGATTTCAAGAAGGCGAAGGAGTTGAATGAGCAGTGTCAGCTGCTGGGATTCAAGTGTGCGTCGTCGCCTTATCTATGGCTGCTCATGGTCTAACCGCACGTGCAGGTTCGTTTGGTATTGGAACTTGGCTGACCAACGACTTCAAGACGAAGAGCAGTGGGTACGAGGAACGGAGCAAGGCGCTGAATATCGTGATTAAGCTTGGGTCGATTGATGGGAAGGAATGTGTGAAGATTAGTGATGAGCTTACAAAGGTGGGATATGTCGTGATTCTCGGTTTTGTCTCGTCATTGATTGACTTTTTTCTTTCAGAATACGGGAGTTCCGGAAGTTGTGGCAAAGGTTAAAGAGATGTACCAGATATCGGTCTCGTAGACCCAGTGTATACCAGTAGCTGTGTGAGTGATGGCACTTTGGTGAATGAGAATTTGGATTGACGATGGGATGGCGTTGTCTTGTCACTCCAGGGCGTTCAAAGGCCAGCAACGAATTGTCCAGGTGGTCGTGTATTAGACTAGAATGACTGTAGCGTTAAATTATACGTGCCAAAGCCACGTAACGAGCCCTGATCATCAGTTCAGATAGGTAGCATCAGAGAGGTGCTTTCGGACAGCCACAGCATTCAGATCGCTGCCGTCATAAAAAAGCTCATACCCGATTATCGGCGCGGCGCGGCTGCGGCGCCAGAACCGGTGAAAGAACGACCATTGCGAGGCGAGGTTCTCACACCAGTGCTAGAAAATTATGCGATTATATTTATAAAGACAGCTTTTGAGAAGTTACGATGCTTGATATATGATACATAGCCTGACGCATCGCTCTCGTCTATAGCATTTTCGACTACCTGTGTAGTTCCAGATGTCCATGGTGTGATGTGCCCGGAAAGTAGAACAACGTTCTAACTTCTGAATGCTGCAGGAAGTCATCCACTAATGGAAGGAGCGGAATGAGATCCGCGTTGAAGCAACGTGGTATAGAGCAAACGATATATAAAGCCTTCAAGAGCCTAAATGAATTGGGTTATAGAAATCCAGCTCTACTCGCGACACATCAGATAGACGACTTAACCACAGAGTACACTCCTCGTCTTCAAACGCTACTGGCTGTCTATCTCCCTGTATAGCGATATGGAGTGGTTGCGCGATGTAGCAGAAAAAGCGTATCTTGCTGTGAGAAGGCGAGGGACGCCGGCGCAGACAACCCAGTTACCAACACACACGATGCGCGTGCACACAAAGGCAGTGACGGCAGTCGCATTCTTCAAAGACGGTCGACGGATCGTCACTGCTTCAAAGGATAAAACCCTGCGAATCTGGGACGTGGAGAAAGGAGCATTCGTGGGAGAGCCATTCGAGGGACACAGCCGCGAGGTGGTTTCAGTTGCTGTATCGCCAGACGATAGGCGAATTGCGAGTGGCGGATGGGATAGAGCTATCATCATCTGGGACGTTGAGAGCAAGCAAATGCTATTCAAACCGCTGGTGCAGCATAGAGGTCGAGTGTTCTCGGTGTGCTTTTCCCCCGATGGAAAGAGAGTTGCAAGCGGTTCATGGGATAGCACAGTTATTATATGGGATGCAGAGACTGGCGCTATCCTCTCAACACTCAAGGGTGACCTGGATTGGGTGTCCTCTGTCGCCTTCAGCCCAGATGGGCTAAAATTAGCACACGGAACATGGCGCAACATTCGGGTTTGGAGCACGAATAATGGCAAGCTTCTTCTCAGGATCAACGCCCACCAAGATTTTGTTCAGTGCGTTGTGTGGTCGCCTGATGGCCAGCAACTTGTCTCTGCATCATATGACAAAACACTCAAGTTTTGGGACTCCTCAAATGGGTCACAGATTGGTCAAACCTTGCATTCAAAGTCACGCTTCCTACATTAACTCGCTCGTCATCTCCTCTGATGGCTCCTTCATTGCAAGCGCCTCGCGCGATAAGATCGTGCGCCTGTGGAACACAACTCACACCAGCAGATAGGACAGGCGCTCGAACACACCGCACATATTTCCTGCGTTGCAATTTCTCTCAGAGGAGAACTGCTCGTGAGCGGAGATGATGATGGGAATGTTCATCTCTGGCCGATCGAGAACACACTTTCTGCAGTATTCGGCATGGATTCCTCATACTTTACGCATCGCAGGAAGCTGGAGTTGGACGAAAAACATCATGAAGCCCTTTTGGACGCGGACAAGGTGCGGACAGTATCCGTCGGCTTAACATTTGTGATAATGTTCGTAGGTCATCGAGCTCGACCCTTCGTCTTATCAGGGGTACGAATTGAAGCATGCAGCGCTTCGTGGAGCACAACGTTATGATGATGCTCTCGAGGCCTTCACAATCATGCTCTCCAAGTTGGATGATGCACCCGACCCACAAATACGACGTAAGCCTCAGACAACTCAAGCGCCGAACTTGAAGACGACTTACAATCTTTGCAGAGCTACGCCAGCAATATGTTAGTCCATCTGAAGTAAAAGATGCTATCCGACGAGCCATTCATGCTCAACTGGAAAACGCCCCCCTTCGTCTAATCAACCTCTACTGGACGTTTGTGCGATCGAGATGCGCAGATCAATGCATTCACGGAGAGTACAGAGTACAAAGAGCTTTTACATTCATTCGGCATGCTTGCGCCCCTCCAGACGGAGCCCATCAAAGAAGTGGTTGCAAAGTACTTCAGTTGGGTCATGTTGTCCCATAGGTGGGAAAGGAATGAGCCGCTACTACACGACATTCAGGACAAGGTCATATACAACTTGGATCCGGTTGGAACCATGGTGTGAAGTTGCAGAAGTTCTGCAAAGTCGCTCGCCATAAGGGGCATCTTTGGGCGTGGAGCGCACGCTGCTGCATCGACCAGAAACAAATGTGGAGGTCCAGATCAGTGAATTCCATGTTCGTCTGGTATCACTACTCAGCGCTCACCATCGTCTACCTATCGGACGTGCCTTCTCATCAAAGTCTGGGGCGCTCGCAAGCAGCACTTGGAACACGCGAGGATGGACCGTTCAGGAGTTCCTCGCTCCTAAAGTTGTTCTCTTCTACCAAGCAGATTGGACCCTATATCTACAACCGCTCACGCAACCACAAGGAGTCTGTCAGCATCATGAGGGAGTTAGAGCGTTCAACTGGTATAAATGCGCGGGCGCTCATTGATTTCCATCCGGGTACAAGTGATGCCCGAGAGAAACTCCGATGGGCGTCAAACCGTGACACTACGAGGGAGGAAGACATCGCCTACTCTTTGTTCGGCATTTTTGATGTCAATCTTCCTGTCATCTATGGAGAGAGAAGACAAAAGGCGCTCGGGCGGCTATTACAGGAAATCATAGCCCATTCGGGTGACATCACAGCCCTGGACTGGGTGGGACAATCGTCTCAGTTCAACAGTTGTCTCCCAGCCAAGATTTCCTCATACCAGACTCCGTCATGTACACTGCCATCTCTATCCGAAGACGAGATGCGGAATTTGATCTTCAAGTTACGAAACAATAGTATGGCTGTGCAGTCGGCTCCGAAGCTGTATGCCACTCTTCAGGAGCTCAGCGTTCCTCGTTTCGCAAACGCCAGACTGCAATTGCCTTGCATCGCATATCCTACCACAGAAGTCAGGCGGAGGCCTGGTCAAGACGGGGATACATGTTTCACTTATGACATCAAGGCAGACGGGCTACAAGACCTGCTGGTCACAACGGAAGACAGGCTAGTTGAATTCTGGCCTGCAAGGCGTACTCAGCAGACATTCCTGCTCGTCCGTCCGTGGAATCGGCATGATCTCGGGCTGATTAACTTTGCAAACGAGACGCAGAGCACAGAAGATTGGCCCGAGCCTGGGTCTTCCGGATACAATGAGCAAACTACGCGAGAGTTGAGGCTGATCGTTCGGCTCGGACAGCCTTTTGGCGGACTTTTGCTAGCGCAGCAGTGGGGTGGGGAGTATAAGAGAATTGCTTCGGATAACAATATCATCGCGCAAGTTAAGGACATGGCATCTGTTGACGACATGATGGACGTCAGGATGCTGGAGATATTGTAGCTGCGATGAACGGGACGTTTTCATTCCATACCTCGACAACCCCTCTACATACATCCCTTAGAATTTTGCATCGTATCGATATCGTGTTGTGTATTGTTCCAAGTGAATCCCCAAATTAGACGACGATCCTACATAGGGAAGAGGACAACTTAGAAAGCTCCGGTGCTGGCATTTCCTCTCATTCAGATTGGTCCAGTCATGGCGACGCAGCTGTGCACGATTCAAGGCTATCTTCGAATACCATCTTACCGCAGAAGTGGTATATTATTCTCGATTCACGCACTCTCGTAGACCTCGTGTGAGGGACAGTACTTTCATAAATGAGACTCTCAGTTGCCTGGACGATGGTCTTACGCTGCCCTGTCACTCTAGTTCAAAGACGAAATATTCTGGTGGCCGTGTATTAGAATGACTTGAGCATTGAACTATCCTACAACCCTGAGGCCTGACCACCAATCGCATTGGAGTGTCCTGGTATCCACGTCAATGCAACGTAATATTATAGCCCATCATGATGACCTGGACCAAGGCAACATCAACGGAATACTTCTGGGCAGACATCAGATCGCGGCCCCTATAAAGAAGTCGGAACCAGGCGTGTTCCTCTTTGAAATGTATGCGATTGCCATCCACAGGATTAACTTTTGGCTTAGTATCCTGACAGGTGCCTGGAATGAATTAGCGTCTCGCAGATCCTTGGTGCCAAGCATAGCATATAGCATATAGGGGTATAATCACCTAAGAAGGTCATATTGGCACAAGCCTATGGACTCAGTATAGGCAGTGTAATTAGTGGCAATGTGATAAGTACGCCGTGAGCCAGAACGGACAAGTGCCTACATGAGTTATAAACGAGTAGAAATCCAACTCTACTCACAACACCACATAAGATCGACCACTTAACCAGGGTGTGCTCCTCGTCAACTTCAAAATTTAACCGCTACTGACAGTCTGTTTAGCGATATGGAGGGATTACCGTGTAACACAAAAAAGCATATCTTACAGTGAGAAGGCACAGGACGCCGCCGCAGACAACAGAGCTAGCGTCAGCATACACAATGCAAGTGCACACAAAGGCAGTGACGGCAGTCGCATTCTTCAAAGACGGTCGATGGATCGTCACTGCTTCAAAGGATAAAACCCTACGAATCTGGGACATGGAGAAAAGAGCATTCATCGGAGGGCCATTCCAGGGACATAGTGACATAGTGACATCAGTTACTGTATCGCCAGACGATAGGCGAATTGCGAGTGCTGGAGGAGATGGAGCTATCATCATTTGGGACGTCGAGAGCAAGCGGATGCTATTCAAACCGCTGCTGAAGCATACACGCCAGGTGTCCTCAGTGTGCTTCTCCCCCGATGGAAAGAGGCTTGCAAGCGGGTCATGGGATGACACAGTTATTATATGGGATGCAGAGACAGGCGCTGTCCTCTCAGCACTCCGATGTAATGTGGGTATGGTGTTGTGTGTCGCTTTCAGCCCGGATGGGCTAAAATTAGCCTCCCGGATCTCAGGGCACCATTCGGGTTTGGCGCACCAGCAAAGATTGAGGCTCACGACGATTGGGTCGAAAGCGTTGTGTGGTCGCCTGACGACCAGCAACTTGTCTCCGCATCGGCGGACAAAACAATCAAGTTTTGGGACTCGTCAAACGGAACTCAGATCGGTCAACGCGGCCTTGCACCGGTCACACTTCTCGCATTGGGTCACTTGCCGTTTCTTTTAATGGCTCATTCATTGTCACTGCCTCGCACGATAAGAGTGTGCGCCTGTGGAGTAAAAAATCACACCAGCAGATAGGACAGGCACTCGAACATACCACATGGGTTTTCTGCGTCGCAATTTCTTCCAGCGGAGAACTACTCGCGAGTGGAGACGATGATGGGAATGTTCATCTCTGGTCTATCGAGAACACACTTTCCGCAGCATTCGAGACGGATTACTCATACCTTGCGCATCGCAGTAAGGTGAAGTTAGGCCAAAAGCTCTATGCGGAGGCCCTCTCGGATGCGGAAAAGGTGCGGACAATATTCGTCGTTGTTTCAACATCTGTGATGATGTTCGTAGGTCATCGAGCTCAACCCTTCATCCTATCTCGGGTACGAATTGAAGCATGCAGCGCTTCATGGAGCACGTCGCTATGATGATGCATTCAAGGCTTTCACAATCATGCTCTCCAAGTTGGATGATACACCAGACCCACGGATACGACGTAGGCCCACACAGCTCGAGCACCGGCTTGAAGATCACTTATATTTTGCAGAGCTACGCCATACATACGCCAATTTATCTAAAATAGAAGATGCTATTCGACAAGCCATTCACGATCAACTGGAAAATGCCCCCCTTCGTCTAATCAACACCTCTACTGGACATTTGTGCGATCGAGATGCACAGATAAACGCATTCATGGAGAGTACAGAGCACAAAGAGCTTTTGCATTCATTGATGATGCATGCGCCCGACCAAACGGAGTCCATCAAAGAAGCGGTCGCGAAGTACTTCAGCTGGGTCATGTTGTCCCATAGGTGGGAAAGGAAGGAGCCGCTACTGCACGACATTCAGGGCAACGACGTATACAATTTGAATCCGGTCGGAACCATTGTGAAGTTGCAGAAGTTCTGCAAAGTTGCACACAATGCGGGGCATCGTTGGGCGTGGAGCGACACGTGCTGCATCGACCAGAACAACAATGTTGAGCTCCAGCAATCAGTCAACTCCATGTTCGTCTGGTATCACTACTCAGCGCTCACCATCGTCTACCTATCGGATGTTCCTCCTTCATCAAAGTTGGGCGCGCTCGCAAACAGCACTTGGAACACGCGAGGATGGACCGTTCAGGAGTTCCTCGCTCCTAAAATTGTTCTCTTCTACCAAGCAGATTGGACCTTATATCTGGATTACCGCTCACGCAACCACAAGGAATCTGTCAGCATCATGCAGGAGTTGGAAAATGCAACAGGCATAAATGCGTGGGCACTCGTTGACTTCCATCCAGGGACAAGAGATGCCCGAGAGAAACTCCGATGGGCGTCAAACCGAAACACCACCAGGGAGGAAGACATCGCCTACTCTTTGTTCGGCATTTTTGATGTCAACCTTCCTGTCATCTACGGAGAGAAAAGACAAAAGGCACTTGGACGACTGCTGCAGGAGATCATAGCCCATTCGGGCGATATCACGGCCTTAGACTGGGTGGGACAATCGTCCAACTTCAACAGTTGTTCCTGCCGAGATTTCTTCATACAAGGCTCTGCCATGCACGGTACTATCTCTATCTAAACACGACATGCAGAAGTCGTCTCCACGCTGCGAAACAATATTATGGCTGTGGCGTCAGCTTCGAAACTATATACCGTTCTTGAGAACCTCAGCGTTCCTCGTTTCGCAAACGCCAGATTGCAATTGCCTTGCATCATATTTCCTATCACAGAAGTCAGGCGGAGGCCTGGTCAAGACGGGGATACATGTTTCATTTATGACGTCAAGGCAGACGGGCTACAAGACCTGCTGGTCATAACGGAAGACAGGCTTGCTCAATTCTCGCCTGCAAAGCGTACTCGGCGGACATTCCTGCTCGTCCGTCCGTGGAATCGGTCTGATCTCGGGCTGATTAATTTTGCAGACGAGCCACAGAGCGTAGAAGATTGGCCCGAGCCTGGGTCTCCTGGCTACAACGAACCGACTACGCGAGAGTTGAGGTTGATCGTTCGGCTCGGACAGCCTTTTGGCGGACTTTTGCTAGCGCAGCAGTGGGGTGGGGAGTATAAGAGAATTGCTTCGGATAACAGAATCATCGCGCAAGTTGCGGACATAACATCTGTTGATGACATGATGAACGTCAGGATGTTGGAGATATTGTAGCTGCGATGAACGGGACATTTTCATTTCATACATTGACAACACTTCCACATGCACAGTATCCATAAAATTTTACATTGTATCGGTCTCAAACTCTAGTCTCCAAACCCGATGTCCTTTGGAAGAGGAGAAAGCTTTAGCGCAAGTTATGTGCAAATGCTTCCTAGAACTGCCAGCCTTCGTCTAGAATCGTCTAGTATCGACTCAATTATAATTACATAGCGTACAGTGTGGAGTCCGTAGACAATTATGGCTAAGAATTCAAATGACTTCAGTTTCTTGCCAGTGACCGTAATCAGGTCGGCTCGGCTCGAACATACTGTAATAATATGGCCTTGTATAATGGCAAGCGCCTTCGAAGAGAATAGGGGCATAATTCATAATACTACACGACGAGGTTCTCCTAGTGAGGATTCAAGTGCTCCATCCGACAGCGCTTACAACCTAGTATATGCGCCTTGCCTGTGCGTGCGCTCGCTCACACATTCTAGCGAATGT
>NW_024541745.1:0-14060 GCF_016758755.1 Suillus discolor
ATTATCTTATGCCCTGAGAAGCCCAGGGGCTGGATACGGAGACTGAGCATGCCTGCTGTCGGCGCAGCATTCTCGTTGGGATGCGAAGAACGCAAGTGTTACGAGTCTGAAGTCTGGTTTGTCGTCTGCGGTTGATAATGGGAGACGGAGGAAGCGTAGTTTTGATCAGGGGATCAGTAATCGGAGTGTTGGGATGGTGCGGAGGTAGTGTGATGTGTGCTTCTTTTTTTTGCTTCTGGATATCATGTTTTGTCTTTCTCTGATGTTGATGGATCCGCTGTCGCAGCACTATAAATCTTATTACATAATACTGTGAACGTCGCTGAACCCCATTATTAAATTACCTTGCGGAGCAAGTCATGTCGGATGGCAGATAATCTGTCAGTCACCTGACATGAACATCATGCTGTGCAATAATCGAAAATGATAGAACTGCGTCAATATGAATACACAAAACTACTTCATAAAGTATCCAATTAGCTACTCAGAACTTGGTCTCGATGAATACAGTCAAACTCTGAGCTCGATCTCGATGTCATGATACAATTTTTAAATTAGTGATGTTCCGGCCCGGCTTAGGCTTGGCTTGGGGGGGGGGGGGTTTAGGTTCGCTAGATTTCAAGCCTGAGCCGTGAGCCCAAGCTGGCCCAAAGCCAGGGCTTAGGCCCATGCAAGCCGCGGCCGTGTAATCAATGTCCAAGCTCCACCATGCTGTTCCCAAAACCATGAACACCATGTGCAAACGCCGCGCAAACGCCCAGCACACGTCAGCAACTGCTGATGTGGCTCAGACGAATACAGACGATGGATGAGAGCAGGAGAAGGGAAGAAGACAAGGAGGAGAACAAGAACAAGAGAGAGGATATGGACGATCGGTAGCACTCGAGTGCTTCAATTCTGCTCGCCCAGAAGAGTAAGCGCTGAATACTATAACTTGGATACCTGAAGTA
This sequence comes from Suillus discolor, assembly GCF_016758755.1. Taxonomy (NCBI): domain Eukaryota; kingdom Fungi; phylum Basidiomycota; class Agaricomycetes; order Boletales; family Suillaceae; genus Suillus; species Suillus discolor. Next base: position 951 of record NW_024541745.1, read on the forward strand.
TAGCGTCGAAGAGGGATGTATTTTGAACGGTTGATGAACCACTCGCCGACTTTGGATCTAATTGTAGGTTGGGCACCTAGACCACAGACCAACCAAAATTTTGTAATGCGTCAACCTTGAAATGTCTCGAGGGCCAGGCGGACGATGATCTTGTGTTCCATTTGAGATCACGGATCACTTTTGGTCGCCATTTCGTGCGTATGTAGTTGAAGTTGGGAGTCAAAACTTCAAAGAGTGTCACGCGATGAAGAGCCTCCCAGTTATGTTCGAGTGCAAGAGCAATCACATGGTGCCCGGATCTGGAATACAAAACATTTCAGCAGATGCAAAAATCACGGGATGATATAGTGAGGATGGTAGAGTGCGTGAAGCTGCATTGGTCCTATTTGGATTTGTTGAACTTTCGTACATTTTGTGTGCTGTTATGATGTTGTAAATCGGCTTATTGAACATGCTCAAAAGGCAATATTAGGACCAAGCTGAAGACGACATTGAATATGCTAAAGGCCAACCTATTAATTGGCTGAAAAAAAAATGACTTATCAGCAATGAAAAACGAAAAACAAGCAGACTTAGGACTGCCTTCACGCAGATTTTGGGGTCCGAAAACGACGAGTGTTGGAAGAGGTCGACAAGGCCGATTCCCACGAATTAAAAATTCTCCGGAGCAAGGTCATAAGTTCACACAGTGAACCCCTAGTAAGCTATAGGGCCAGCTAAAGTGGCAACACCCGCTACCTGTTCTGGCATTCGGTTTTTTCAGCCAATTTCATACAAACTACATGTGCAATATTACATCCTGTTATCCCATTATCTACTCCTCTTTGTCTTCCTCCCTTGCTCTTTTGCCTAGTTGCACTCCTGCCATCACATCTGACGCACGCGACTTTGACTGCGAAACTCCAAAGTCAACTCCGCTAGGCTGGGTGCTCAACGGTTCGATTTCAAGCTTTGATTCATCCAAAATGTGGATAGTGTGTGCGTTGAGCTGATAGACCTTCGGAATCATTGTAAGTCATTGTTTTTTTGAGTGATTTGGACTCACTCGTCGCTCTTTCCAATTGAACATCAACAGTGGTCCACGATTTAAATAGGATGAGCATCACTCGACAATATCGCTCTCTAACTTCAGCTCGATCTCATCTAGGCAACGAAGGACCTATCGGAACGGGGACACGACAGTCTGTCTGGGTGACGCACGACGAGGCGATGGGTTAAACTCTCAATATGACTATCACGCAGTTCAAATGAGGGACGTGAGTATGACTTTACATTCATAATCTCCTCCATCGAATTGAATTGTCGATCATATATAGGCTTATTATCTTTACTCTCGACAGGACTCACACCGCAAACATTGTCCACATCCGAAGAATCAACATCTAAATCATCGACAAGCTCTTCTCCAACAGTGTCGTCATGATCATGTGAATTTGTGTTGTCATCATCTCGCGATCGTTTCACTTTCTGTTTTCTTACTTGCGCGATAAAATCCCATACACACATCTCCTGAAGCCCAAAAGATCGTAACCGATAGTCTTGCACCTGATTTGCCTTTGGAATCCATTGTCGTCTACTGACAAAGCAGCTTCGTCATCAGCAACACCGCCATCAGCAATATCTTGCAGAACATCCTCGTCTACTGGTCAACACGCGACGCGTAAGATCGCTTACCCTTAACAAGGACATCTACACTTGGACATATAGACAACAATGACTGAAATGATTTAGACACTCTCTCATATGCACCTCGGCTACGAAATATATTCAGAATACTGATAGCTTTTTGCCTGGGATGTGCACGAGTGCACTCTAAATCGCTACAAATACTCTGTGCAATAAACCAAAGTTCACTGCCTGATATAGCAGAAACGTCCGCTCGTCCAATATGAACTCGGCTGAATTCGAAGGCAGTGCCAGACCCTGCAGCGACCTCACGACATGCAGTGTAATCATGATGCTTGGAGCGCATGTCCGAAACGGCAGATTCACCGTGGAGTAGATGTTGCAACAACGATATTCGCAACTCGAGCAAGGGATAAGATCCCCTAAGGTCTAAACCATGCAGAGCACATGCCCGCTCGAGCAACACAACTTCGGAACGACAAAGGACCCAAACGGACCCCCGAACGACACGATGCAAAAAATATATCATGCACAATAGACTTTGAACGTCTGCAAGACGATAAACCTGCCCCTGCAAGGGACGAAGACTGGGATAAATCCACAGGGCCACTGACAGCAGATTCTGGCAAATGGCTTGCATTGCCACCATGTATACACGAAGTTGCTAGGAACACAAAACAACATCAGAAAGATACCAAAATATTCAACCATGAAGTACTACCACCTTGCAGTCCAGACGTGCCACGAGAATAAAGATTATGCACAGGATTCAGCACCCGAGATCATGCGCAACTGAAGTAGATACAAGACAACGACTGGAATCAGTATTGAAGACGACAGAGACCGTAGGAAAGCGGCCGATAAACGAGGTCATGATAGTAAGAGCACAAGAGGGGTGTAAGCATCGACAGCGATGCGGTGATCGAGCAGGCGAGAGCTAAAGGCAGTGCAGACCGATCGATCAACACAGCCTCGTTACCATCCAAGGCGAAAGTTGCCATCTAGGGCGAGAAAGAGAGGGGCGACGAAATCGTGAAATCTACCGCCAAAACGTGAAAAATAGCGAGCTATAAGACCCACTCCCTAAAGGTAGCGGGAATAATTAAATAATTCTGAAGTTCCTATTACTTAATACAGTACATATCCCAATAATGCACATCCCAGTTGTGCATATCCTAGATAATGCATCGACTTTGGCAGGGTCCCATCGTGGGCGCAGCCATTATGCACTAAAAACTTCATACTGAATAATGCATGAACTTTTGAGGGTAATATGCATTGTCTGGGTACTATTAATGGGGGCTGCATTGTTCTATGTGTGAATATAAGCAGCAAAATATGCTAGATAAGATATCAAAAAAGTCTTTACTTGGTCTTTACAATGTCTCAATCCGAGCAAAGTTGTCAATAAACCTACTCAAAAAAACTGCTAAGCGTATCGAGATTGAATCTGATGACGACGACGACGGCAACAACATAGAATTGAGCGCATTATGTCAGCGAATTGAGACCGCCTGCTTACAATATTAATCCTCAGTTAGCCTTAGAGCAACTCTGTAGTTATTGTGGTCAGTTGTGACGGGAGGAGCTACAGAATGCAAAGCAGGCGCCATTAGATCAATATTTTACCAACTTGAATGTACTATCTACTGTGGTTATGACAAGGTCACACGGTGTCACAGTGTGTGACATCCAGCATCGTGCATATCCATGGCAAATCCATGGTAATGCATGGCATTTTCAGGCTCCCGACCGTATGCATTATTGGGATATGTACTGTATTGGCCGGATGTCACGGCTGACATGAAACACAAGGGAGACTTAGGGAGTCCTGATTGACTTGTCAACGGTGGGACATCATGCATTCATGATAAGCTAAGGCGCATCACTAAATCCCACCGTTCCCCACAAACCATTATATACACATTATCATGTAGATAATAACTATATTCGGCTAAAATATGACAGTGCGAGATATATAGGCATATAAGTGTTTAGAACGCTATCCCCTATGACCAATGATTGTCATGAATCGTGTAGTGACAAATACTAGTACTGTTTTGAAGTGATGAAACATGTTCAACGAAGTGTTTCTCATGTAGAATTTCTAGCACAGTGGCTCTCCTGTCCAATAAGTAACAAAAATATAAATTCTTGCCATCTGTACCATCATACAGACAATTGCTTCAAATACTGGTATTATGATATTATGGGTTTTATACTTGATTGGCCAGGAAATCATATTGGATGGTATGCGAGTTATACAAAAATGCTTGGTACAATACACGTGCTCTACCCCAATCTCATTGTCAACACCACCTGCAAGAATTTGACAATAACAGACAGCGGGTAACCACGACAGATATTGTGAGCGTCTTGAAGTCCAACGAAAGCAAGACATAGTGGTCCATAAGCGGGGATTCGCACCAGGCATCACGGACTCGAATAAAGTACAGCGTTATAGGATCGGGCTCGGTGGTATAAGATCGAATTTGGCAGGCCGCAGTACTATAGAATGTGATGGGATCGAGTCTGGCCATAGAATCCAGTTTGTGGCCTTGGAATAAAGGTTGGCCATGGGACCGAGTTTGAATGTAGGATCGAGTTCGAATGTGGGATCGACTTTGGCCATATTGTCGAAGACCAGCGTTCCTTAGACAGAAACATAGACCACAATGCTTGTTGCCGAACCATACCATACGGCACGACTCCCTGAACGGAGACTCGAGAAACTTGAAGGAAGTAGCGTTAATGAGTGACTAGAGGCGGAGTAGGCGATAGTGGGGGTTATAAATAAAGTCAGAGTCGGATCCTTACTTATGAATGACCAGAATATATGCTTGCCGAGCGGTGACTGAGGTCTTGACCTCTGCCAATGGAGTTGTACCTCATTCATCTTGAGATCCGGTAGTCAGAGTGTTTCGAAATAGGAAAAGAGGAATGGAGCAGGGTCGGAGCCGGGTAAGGCTGCGAGCTTCGGTGTCAGTGGTAGACAACAAAGACTAACGGAGAACTGAAACTATCCACTTTGGACGTCGGTTCAGGACAAATGACTAACAACTCAGACCATTAGTGATGTTCCCGGCCCGGCTTGGGCCCATGCAAGCCGCAGTCCGCATGCTGAATCAATGCTTGAACTCCACCATGCCGTTCCCAATGCCACGAACACCATGCGCAAACGCCCAGCACACGTCAGCGACTGCTGATGTGGCTCAGACGAATACGGACGATGGACGAGAGCAGAAGGGAAGAAGACAAGGAGGAGAACGAGAACGAGAGAGAGGAAATGGACGAGACAAGCAGGAAGACATCAAGTAATATGTAAAATAAATAAAAATTGCTTAAAAATGCACCATGCAGATGATGACAAGTGAGAACGTGAATGAGCGAGAATCATGAGAACGAGCGTCGAGAGTGGGCTCGAGTCCAACACAGGAGACAGAGAAGTCTTGCATTGTTTGTTGAATGATAGGGAGGGGAGGAAGTCTTCGTTCGGCGGAGCTTGCTGGTGCCGGCGTGCCGTGTTGTTGTTGTTGAGGCCTGAGGGACGAGAAGGATGACGGCGACGGCCTGCCTGTGTTGATATACTTGGCAATAAGCTCGAGGTTGGGTTCGGGCTGTTCCCTTTTTTCGCCTAGGTCCAGTATTGTTCAAGTTGTAGATGCTAGAACACTGGCTTGGAATCTAACATGGGGTTATAATGGTTTATCAGCAAGAAGCTAGATGAAGAAACAGATCAACACGCAATCATGTGACCCGTGTCGTAGATGCGCAATGTAGAACTTGGAACACTAGATTAGCGGTCGATATGGGTTTACATTTGATTCATCAAAACAAAAGGCAAAAGACAAGATAAGTAACACATCACAAATCTAAGCCGGTGCTATACACACCACGACATAGGCATATAAGGGGAAATCAGACATCGCCCAACTTATAAGGTGAATACTGTCATATCATGCTTAGTGGTTTTTAGTGATGCAGATACCAATAAGAGGCTTGGGCATGGGGTGCCGTATACTTGTATCATTGTATGGCGCCCGATATACAGACTGTACAACCGGACGAAGACGGCTCATCTCAATACTTGATGGGTTACATGGATATTGATTTCGCGCACCTGATATGCTGCTAAGACAACACCTAATAGGCTCTATGGCTATCGAGAATCTTGGACCTGTCCATACTCGACAACCCAGGCCTGAGCTTGAAGGCTGGATATTGCTACCTTTGCTTTGTACTACCGCTGGCAAGGCTGATACTCGTGAACCTGCTCGTTGAATGACTGCCGTGCATAGCTATTCTCCTAGTGCCTAACTTGAAAGAGGCTTGCAGTACGCTTTCTATACCAGTACTCACCAAAGAACATGACAAGTGGATGAATACTTTGTATCATATTGCCGTTCCTATTTCATCCTGCAAGACTAGAACCGAGGCCTTGACTCAAAAGCTACAGGTATCAAAATTATTAGCTACAAGGATAGCAGTATCACAAGTTCGTCAGACGTAGAGTAAATGATGAACAATATCATGAAGCGGGGGAGATCTGTGTACGAGTGCCTGCACTTCACTTCTTCTTCTTCTTCTTCCCTCCCTTGCTGTTAGCTGCTTTCATCGGCGGGGCAGTTATCTTCGCTTTCTTGCCATCAGCCTCCTCCTTGTCCTCTTCGGGATCATTACCCTCTCCATCCCCTGTCGGAACGGCCGACTCTCCAGGGGCAGGGATGGGTTCTACAAGTTTTTCTTCCGCTTTCTCTTCAGTTGTCACTGTATCAGTAGGGGGTGGTACTGTCTCGTCTGTGGTCGGTACTACAGCGTCCGCCACATTGGTCGGCGCCTCAGTTGGTGCAGGAGGCTCTTCTGTCGCCTGTACTGGAGCAGCGGGCGGATCAGCGTCGCCTGCATTGGAAAGAGCGCGAGGGAGTGGAAGCGGGGACGCATCAGGATTCAGTGAGGGTATCAGACTCTTTTTGTCGTCACCGACGAGGTTACTGATTGATCCCGAAAGAGAGCTGAGGTTTCCAAGAGAAGAAATGGGTTCGGCTGGAAGTAAGGGTGGACCAGGTTTCGGCGAGGACTTGGAACTTTTCCTGCCATCAGCGCTGAGGAGATTACCAAATCCTGCGAGAGTAGAACCGATGCCTCCAAAGGTAGATGTAGCTGGCATAGACCAGCTTGATCTCACCCCCAATCCGGTGGTGGCCTTTATACTCGAGCCCCATCCGGTGCTACCAGAAGAACCCCAAGCAGGGGAACTAACTGGCTCTGTCTGTTCAGCGGACTGCTGACCCCATGCCTCATCGAGGCTCCAACCACCATCGCCATTGGTGTCATTCACTGATGCAGATGGTGCTTCCGACGTGAGATTGAGCTCGAGTGTGGGCACAGAAATGTCAATACCCAGAACGTTGGATTGTGTCTCTGTGACACTAAGAGCCGTCTCCGTGTGCTGCTCGGTAACCACGGCCTCTGAAATCTCTGTGTGCTGCTCGGCAACCACAACTTCTGAAACCTCTGTGTGCTGCTCGGCAACCACAACTTCTGAAACTTCCGCAATCGCGGCGAGATCCCGGGAAGCTTCCGTAGAGATAAGCTCAGTAGGAACTGTATCTGCCGGCGTGGTAGACGACGGCGGACCTTCCATCCGTGTCTCTTGCGTAATTTGAACCGAGAGCTCTCTCGTTGTCTCCTGATGCACTTCAGAGACGACAGTGGTAGACATCGAGTGGTGGGCTTCTCCGAGTGCAGGTGTAGATGGCTCTGAAAGCTTGACCTCTGCAGTCTTTGGCGTCGCTTTGTGAGACAGCGGAGGGGGAGCTTCGGTCTTCGGCGTGGTTGGCTCGAGAGATTTGGAGGTCTGAACCAGCGGCGAGGCTCCAGGCGTGTTCGCCTTGGAAGCAGAACCCCAGACAGCTGTAAGGGTTTCTGCTAGCTGGCCTGGACTCTTGCCCACGGTGGTATCAGCTGGATCAATTGGGGAAGGAGGTACGGTGGTCTTGGGGGTCTTGTTTTTCCCTTTGCCTTTGTCTTTAGCAGGAGGTTGAGCCTCCCGTCCGCGGGTTTCGACGGTGGCCGGAGGTGCAGGCTGGGCGACAGCTGGAGGGGAAAGCTGGGAAGTGGCTAGGAGTGTTTGCTGGGAAGAAGCTGTATGGACATGCTGAGAAACAGCCGAGACAGAAACTTTCGAAGCAGTCGAAATCCTGCGGTCTCGCTCAGCAGCGTTCCCAACTACTGTGGAGACCCTGGATGCGGTAGACATTGTCCGTTGTCGCTCGACCTCCCGGGTGCTTTGTTCAGCCGTGACTTGAGATATTGACGTCGTGTTGCTTCTCACCCCACGCTCAGTGGCTGTTGGGGTCGGAGGCGAGGGACTGGACACCTTGGAAACGGATGACTGAGTTGAGACCACACTCGTCCGGCTACGCTCTTGGACTTCTATGAATGTGGCCTCCACTCGTGAGGCTCCCAGAGGAGTCCTGGTACCTGAAGCGAGTGATTCGCGAGAGGCAGCGACAGAATGAGAGCGTGATGGCGCAACGGAATGAGAGCGTGACGGCGCAACCGATCCAGCACGCGATGGGGTGTAGTCATCCTCTGAGATGTCCGGTTCATCTTCGTCAGCACGGTGGCCGCTCTCACTATACACGATAGACGCAGGTCCACTATAGGCAAAATTAGAGATATCACTGGCTTCATGCAGATTTTCACATACTACTTGATCGTTCCCTAAGATTTTTACAACCAACTTAGCACACGTAAGAAAAATACATGGAAATCACTCACGTTATCATTCCATTTTATGCGCGCTTTGAACTCGGTGAGACCAAAGTGAATCTCGACGCTAAACACGATCGTCCAGTATGTCTTGCCATTCTTGCCTTGTTTAGGCTCTGCACTTCCGCTGAGGAGCGACAGGTCTGCGCGGACTACACACAATGTCGAATAGTCCTCTGTCAGTGAAAGGATGGAAGGTCATGGATCAGCGCGGCATTCGGACTCATGTTCAGGGATACCCACCTGCATGGCGTAGAATCCACTGCGGAATCGTGTCACCACCTCTATAGCACCATATCTCTACCTCGAACACAGAAAGGGTAGACAGATTGGTAAGTTCCGTGCAATACTTCCGCGAGAACACTGTAGATTCCTTAACCTTCACACACTGCAAATGTGCACATTCGTTAAGTCAGCCCACGTTCCAGTGAAATCACTGCAAACATACTCGAGCAAGAATACAGTCAAACGCATCGGGCAGAAGCCGAGGACCAGATGGAAGTTCGCAAAGTCGATCTTTCCGAGACTGGTGCTCCGGATCGTTGGGATCGTACTCACGCAGGTACTCCACCCCATACATGAATTTCGACATCCGGGCCGAAACATGATGATCGCAGTAGAAGCCAAGTGCACCATCAGCCACAGCTTTTGAACTAAATCGTACAATATTAGAGAGATGAAATACAGGGATGATCATTTAGCCTCTTACGTCTGGCTGTCCGGTCTGCTCACAGTGATCTTCAGTGGAGCGAGGCGTTCCTGTAATTGACTAAAGAGCCACGGGCTGGCCGCAAATCCTCCCACCAACCAGACGGACTATGAAAAGGCGATCATTAAGGCCTCATGTTGAGTGTGAAGAGTAACATACTTTGATCATCCCTTGCGATGCGTCAACCTGGGCTTTGATCGACGTGATCGCCGCCTGGACAGAAGGCTCGAAGAACTCTGCCACCTGCGCACTATCAAGCGTTATTTTTGGAAGCATAATGAATGTTTGTTCGCCTACTTACCCATCAAGTTTCAACTGGCCTCCGCGGATGCCAACTGAAAGATCTTTGTCAAGTGGAGATCCGAATGGAACGAATTGTAAATCCTTTTTGTCTCGGAATAGCCGTTTAGTGGTCTCATCGAAGCGTTTGGTGATGTGGTCAATCGAATCGGAAGTGCCGTACTTCGAACCTTTGAGCTTCTCTGCACGCAGGATGAGATGATGCCTTGTGTATAATGCAACTAAAGATAGCTCACCTTCCAAAAACTCCCTTGCCCTTCGGCTGACGAAGACAGATCCAGCAAATATACCTTCGGAAGCAAATGATCAGATACGAAAATAGACAAGAGGACGCGTCAGTGTATTCTCACAATCGGGAGGAGCCACCTCTTCGATTACCAGGGGATTGGTCCCTCGGACTGCATAGGAACTGATATCAAGCGTGCCGCCGCCCGCATCAGCTACAAGGAATCCGTGCCTAGACGGATTCTAGGGTACACGTCAGACGAGAAGTTCATGTGTGGGATATGTTCGGAATACACACAGAAAGGACATCGGCAGCAAGACCGCTCTGGACACACGCATGAAGACTAGCTTCTCCTTCCGTGACGAAACGGATTCGCGCTCGGCCTTCATCCATATCAGGAATCAAACCCCCATACACAGCAGCGCGTCGCATCTTCGTCTGCTGAGCACCTTCCCAGCCGTTGGGATGGCTCAGCACGAACTCGATGCTGGATTCGACATGGTGCCACAGGGTCTGGCCGTTAGCATGTGTGTCTATGATAAAACTCTTCGTGCAGCGAAAGAGATAGGCAAGGAAATCTCCAAAAACATCAACGGAAGTTTTATGTCGTGGCAGCGGACTCAGACGCATCCCATTCATTTTCAATTTCATACTCTTCGGCCGGAGGCGAAGCTTGAAGCTGGTAAGCAGCAGTGTCAAAATTTGATCGTACGGGAAGGAATGTACACATACAGTTCCGTTTTGATCCATTCCTCGTCCTCAGCCTGGCTTATTATGGAAGCATTGTCTGCCTCAGCGCCAGCAGCCATGACTCTGCCATGCTTATCGTAATACATGACAGAGGGAATCTTGGAATTGCCAGCCACATGTTCTTGACCAGGGAAACTGGACAGGACAAGGGCGGACGCGTTTTCCGTCAGAGGGTACGCGCCATTGGAACGAGATGCTCACCGAGTGACGCCGTGGATTTTTGGGACTTCGCCTGGTTCGAGTAGGGCATACGATACACCACTGAAAGTGGTTCCGACGTCAAGAGCGATGATTAGTGCACGCGAGGAGCCACCATAGGGCTTTCGCGTGTCAGAAGTTGGCTTCATGCCGGGTGTAGATAATGTCGAGAAAGTCGGATTGTTGATAGATATGAGCTTATGAGGCCATATATGTACTATGTGCTAAGTCGGGGCGGGTGACTCGAATAAAGGCAGTCCACACGAGGCTACGATGAAAATGATCGCAGCGTGTCAGCAGTGCATGCTGCACTGACAAGGGCTAGAATGAGAATCAAATGAAGTGAATCAGCAAGAAGATAATTGGAGTTTACCACGAGGATGATCACGTACATCCTTCTGCCATTGGCTTTCCACGAACAAAAACGCAACTGCCTCGAGGCTTAAGAAGAACCTCGTGTTGCGCTGGAAATAGGGCTTGGGAACCTTGCTTGTACTGGCCGCCCAGAGATTGCCCGAGGAGGGAATCCTTGTCAGGGATTTGGTTGGAACCAGCTGGCACTTGCAGCAGAGCCTAGCACTTGTCAGTGATTATATCTAACTTCATATGATTCCCCATAAAATTTCGCTAACGCATAGATCATATAACTGAGCCAGTGATTAGGCTTAAAGCAACACGCTGAAACGGTGTTTGGTTGTCCGACGTTCAGCCGCCATGCTCCCTATCGCTAACTTGAATCTCAAAGACTTGTACCAATCAACCTTCGAATTCTTTACCTCGCTTAGTCCTTCCTTTTCTTTCAGTGCTTTCAGCGCTGAAAACACTGTCTCCGACTTATCCTTTCCGTTGACGCCGACAGACCCGACACCGAGACCGAGAAACCTGTCTGCGTCTGCAGACGAAGAGTCCCCTTCATTACGTGACAGATTGGATGCTGCCGAACGTACTGACTCTCACAATTCGTCCTTTTGTAATCCCTCGGTTGGCGCCTCCGTTGCAGCCTCTACTCTTTATTCAATGCGCCGCGAAAACGATGCTATAAAAAACGAACTATCCAAAACACAAGCAGAAGTCGCTCGCTGGGAGGAGAGGTATAAAACCCTCGAGAAGACCCTCAAAGAAACGAGAGACCTTTTGAAGGTCAGAGACAAGGAGATCCAAGTGCTTAAGGAGCGCGAAAGGCACTCACCCGAGCATCATTTCCGTTCCACTCACTTCGATCGTCGACGAAGCTGTGATCCTGCACATCAGCGGTCAGACTCATCTCAGTCTCGGCAGATCCGACTGAGCGCTGACTGGTCAGAGATCCATGACGATACCTTATCGCAGGCCAACGGCAATCATCGCCGCAATGGTAGCGACCCTTACCCAGACAACATGTCTACCGTGTCCGAGGAAGAGCGAGCCCAGTCTCGCAGCTTAGAAACCTTCTTGAACAAGATTGATTTGTGGTCTGGAGCACAGGTCATACAAGCTGTACAAGATCTCAACTCTGAAATTCTTCAGTTTGCAGCATCTGCCACAGAACTTTGCACGTTCTCGAAGCAGCGCCCTAACTCAGCAAAGGTTACGCAAGCTTCCTCCGAAGTTGCCACGAGGTTGGGTGCTGCCCTGAGTCGCTTATTGGCAACTCGGGATCACTCCCAAGATCCTATGCTTGTTCAACTAGCTCTTCAGGGTTGCATCTCGTACTGCATATCTAGAGCACTATCGTCATTCTGCATCGGTTACCAGTCCAAGGCCAACATCACCCTGACCCAGATCTATACCCACATGTTCCACTCAGGTGGGTTCCTAAAACATTTCGTTGTCCGCGATTTGCTCATATCACCTCAGAACCTCAGCCAACCTCGTCACGATGGAGAGCGCTGACTCATAAACACATTCATGAGCTCCACCCCGAACTTAATGAATACGCAATCAATGAGATGACGGAAACGATCTTCCGTTGGTCGCTAGACATTTTTCTCATCTCTGGTAGTACCAATCCCCAGCCCAATCCGGCTTCGCGCGAGAACTTCCGTGCATGCTTCGGGGCCCAAGTCAAACGGATTTCGAAGGCCGCTTGCAGGCTAGCGCAAGTGACGAGGGAGGAGATTATGTCGGCGAACTTCGAGGTTATCGCTGCGGATAGTGGCCAGCTGTTTGACGGGCAGGAGATGATAGATGCGTTTGAAGACTATGGATCGTCGGATGGCGTTGTTCTGTGTACAACGGAGCTAGGCTTACGTTGCTCGACAAGAAAAGCTACGAGCGACGCGCCAGCTTCGGAAGAAAGCATAGATCGGCGTATACTGTTGCGACCCAAGGTGGTTCTTGAATCTGTTGTAGAAGTTATCGACCCGCGATGATGTCTCTTTTCTTGTTAACAATTTCTGCTGCATCTATGTACTTTACATAATCCCCTCATCCATCCATACCACCCATTGCTGTTGTACTTTCTTTGTACTTATATGTACTTACTTTCATGGACGTTACTATGGTACTTATGTCGTATTAGTAGATCACTTGGATATTGTTTTCCTAT